>NW_006922172.1:437647-440914 GCF_000298275.1 Orycteropus afer afer
TGCATCAATTGATATAATCATGTGGTTCTTCTCCTTTGTTTTATTTATGTGGTGGATGACGTTGATTGTTTTTCTAATGTTGAACCATCCTTGCATGACTGTTATGAACCCCACTTGGTCATAATGAATGATTTTCTTGATATGTTGTTGAAGTCAATTGGCTAGGATTTTGTTGAAGATTTTTGCATCAATATTCATGAGAGATATTGGTCTGTAATTTTCCTTTTGAGTGATGTCTTTGCCTGGTTTTCGTATCAAGGTCATGCTTGCTTCATAAAATGAGTTAGGGAGGATTCCATCTTTTTTTTTTTTATGTTTTGGAATAGTTTGAGTAGGATTGGTATCAGTTCTTCTCTGAATGTTTTGTAGAATTCTCCAGTGAAACTGTTTGGACCGGGACTTTTTTTAGTTGGTAATTTTTTGATGACCTGTTCGATTTCTTCTTTTGTGAAAGGCCTATTCAACTTTTCCACATCAGTCTGTGTTAGTTTAGGTAAATGGTGTGTTTCTAGAAATCTGTCCATTTCTTCCAAATTTGTTGGAGTAGAATTCTTCATGTTGTTGTTGTTGTTGTTATGTGCCATCGAGTCGGACCCAACTCATAGCGACCCCTCCTTGGGTTTCTGAGGCAGTATCACTACAGAAGTAGTTTGCCCATCTTCCTTCCGAGGAGTGGCTGGTGGGTTTGAATCGCCAGCCTTCTGGTTAGCAGTCAAATGCCTTAGGCACTACACTACCAGAGCTCCCAGAATTCTTCATAGTATCCTTGTATTATCCTTTTTATTTCAATTGGTTCTGTTCTGATGTCACCCATTTCATTTCTTATTCTTGTTATTTGTATTCTCTCTCTCTTTTCCTTTGTTAAATTTGCCAGAGGTTTGTCTATTTTATTGATCTTTTCAAAAAACCCACTTCTGGTCCTGTTGATTTTTTCTATTGCCCTTCTATTTTCTGTTTCATTGATTTCTGCTCGAATCTTGATTATTTCCTTTCTTCTGGTGACTCTGTGCTTTTCTTGCTGTTCTTTTTCTAATTGTTGGAGATGTTGCTTTAAAATGTTGATTTTGGATCTTCTTTTTTGATATGTGCATGTAGTGCTACAAATTTGCCTCTGATCACTGCTTTTGCTGTGTCCCAAAGATTTTGATATGTCGTGTTTTCATTCTTGTTTGATTCACTGAATTTTTGAATTTCAATTTTTATTTCTTCTCTTAACCAGTCTTTCTCTAGGAGGGTACTATTCAGTTTCCTTGTGTTTTCTCTTTTTGTGTTGATCTTCCTATTGTTGATTTCTAATTTGATAGCGTTATGATCTTAGAAGATGCTTTGCAGTATTTCAATGTTTTTAAATTATGAAGGCTTGCTTTATTGCCTAACATATGGTCTGTCATTGAAAAAGCTCCATGTGCACTGGAGAAGAATGTATATTGTACTACTGTTGGTGAAGTGCTCTGTAGATGTCTATAAGGCCAAGTTGGTGGATTGTATTATTTAGCTCTTTTGCATCTTTATTGAGTTTCTTTCCAGTTGTTCTATCTTTCAAAGAAAGTGGGTGTATTGAAGTCTCCTACTATGACTGTGGAGTCATCTGTTTGCCTTTTCACTCTTTTAAAGCCTGATTTATGTATTTTGGGGCCCTTTCATTGGGTCCATAGATATTTATTATGGTTATATCATCATGATCAACTGATCCTTTAATCATATATAATGTCCTTCCTTGTCTCATATGGTGGTTTTTGTCTTAAAGGTAATTTGATCAGAAATTAATATTGTCACTTCTGCTCTCTTACAATTGCCATTTGCTTGATATGTCTTTTTCCAACCTTTGATTTTTAGTCTATTTTTGTCATTATCTCTAAGGTTTGTCTCTTGTAGGCAGCATATTGATGGGTTTTATTTTCTTATGCAATCTGCAACTCTCCCTCTCTTGAGTGGTGCATTTAATCCACTAACATTCAGTGTAGTTTTTGACAAGTATGATTTGGTTACTGTCATTTTGGTACATGTTTTTTCATGGTGTCCCTGGTTTCTTCGTTCCATATTATTTTCTGTGTTGAGCTCATTATGTTTATGAATCCTGTCATTATTTCCTTTGTTGCTGCTATTTTAGTATTTGCTGATTATTTGTGCTTGTCCTCTTTTTAATTGTCATATGAAGGTTTATAATTTTTCTTTGAGGTTATCTGATGATTTATAATTTTCTCCTTGAGTTTAGAACAGTCCATTCTGTCTTACAACTTCCTCACCATTTAGAAGTTCTGTAACTACACAGTATTTTCCCTCTTTTTGTTTGTAGTTGTCCTCACTTGCCAATTGATGTCTCTGGTTCCATGTTTACAGTCTTGTAAGTTCATTTTACTTTGGATATGTCCATAGCTGTGGTTTCTGGGATATGTCATCTTGTGTATTAATGGTCAGTTTTTATTTGCTCTTTTTGGTTCTCTGTTGAAAGTACTCCCTTTTGCATTTCTTGTTAGGTTGGTCTGGTTTTAACAAATTACCTTAGTTTCTGCTTATCTGGAAATCTAATTTCACCATATTTGAGGGGCAATTTTGCCGGGTATATAATTCTTGGTTGAAAATTTTTCTCTTTAAGGGTTTTATATATACCATTTATATAAGCCATTGCCTTCTCTCTGGCATGGTCTCTGCTGAGAAATCAGAGCTTATTCTTACTGGCTGACCTTTGTACGTAAATTTTTGTTTTTCTCGTGCTGCTCTCAGGATTCTGTCTTTGTCCTTGGTGTTGGTGGTTTTGATGATCATATGTCTCAATGATTTTCTTTTGGGGTCTATCCTGCTTGGGGTTTGTTAGACTTCCTGAATGGATGAATGGTTATGTTCTCTTCTTTCATCATATCAGGGAAGTTCTCCTCCAGCAAATCTTGGATGATTTTTTCAGTGATTTTAATTTTCTCTTCCTATTCTGGAATTTCAGTGACACATAGATTATTTCTTTTGATGGTATCCCACATGAACCTTATGCTTTTTTCATTTTGTTTTGATTTTTTTTCTGACTGATTACTTTCCAAAGAAAGAGATTGTTTTCAATCTCATTAATTATGTCTTCCATTGCATCAATTCTACCCCTTTGCCCTTCCAATGTGTTATCTATTTCTAACAATTTAGTATTAATCTTCTGGATTTCTATCTGTAGAGTTAGAATAATTTCTAATTTTTCATTTATTTTGTCATTTTGTTCTTGTATTTTCTTCCAAAATTCTTGTAAGGTTTTTTTCTGTGTTTTCCTTGGTCTGTCTGTCAATT
>NW_006922172.1:441339-447149 GCF_000298275.1 Orycteropus afer afer
TGTGGGTGTACTTGTATCTTATGGGGACTGTTGCTGTCTCCCACTCAGTTAGGCAAAAATTACAATTGGATAACCATCAAAAAAACTAAAAGCACATGGACAAAAAATACACCATGAAAGCACACAGGAACAGTAACCTAAAAAGAGAAAAAGAGTAGAATAGAAGAGAATAGGTAAACCTGCAATATCTGGGGATAGGGCACTAAGAGAAACAAGGTAGAGAAGGAGAATAATGAACAATGAAAAAAAAATCAACAAGGAACGGGGTTAACTGTGAGAGAAAAAAAGGGGGAGGGGGAAGAGAAAAAGACAAAAAAAAAAAAAAGAAGGTGTAAACTAGGACCTTTTTAGTCTTGCAGTGCAGGTCCTGAGAGTTCTTGGGGTTACTGGGAAGCAGAACCTCTTCTTAAGACCCTGGAATCTGGTAGAGCACTGTCTGTTTAGGTTGTCTTTAGTTGCTGGTTATGTGTTGATTTGTTTTGTTTCGGTTTTATGGTTTAATATTTTGGAAAGGTGAAGCTGGTGTATTTTATTTTATTATTCATTCAGTTGTGTTGGGTCACTCTGCTGTTTTCTTTGTGATGGTGGAATCACTGTGTGTAATGTGGATATGTGTTTCTGTTTGCCATAAAGAGGGTTTAGAGTTCGAAGCGGGAGGTTTTATGGTAATTGGCTGAATATGGTTTCTTCTATTGAATGAGTGAAGTTATTGGTGGAGCAGGTGGGAGCAGATGAAGGATAGCTTGGTGTTGCTAGGGTTGGTTTCTAGGGCTTTGAGCAAGGTATTATTGATGACTTATTTATTTACAAGACTGTGGCTCAACCTCAGGAAATATTCCTATTGTTAGGGTGTCGCAATTTTCCACCAGGTTGAGGCAGACTCAAAGGCCCCACTTCTGCGGCCCCACAGTGCCAAAGAACGGCTCCAAGGCAAAATTCCCAGGACCACACTCAGCCACCGTTTCTTCGCTCTCCCTGCCCTGTCTGCCCACGGTGCTGACGCAATCCCGTCAGACTGCTAATGGCTGGCTCTGGAGTTTGTCTCTGATACCGCCCATCTGTGGTGCCAAAGATGCATGCAATTTCAGCTGTGTTGGAGTCGGGGGAGTACCTGCTAGTGACCTGCGGTCCCGATATCTGTGACAAAGATAAGGACAATGACTCCCAGTCTGACGCAATCCCACTCTGTGATCTGCTTGGAGGGGAGGGAGCTTGCCTTCCTGGCGCAACAGTGAGTTCTCTGCTTGAATCTCAGTGGTGGTGCCCATGCCCGCCTGCACCCAGATGACCCAAATTATTGACAAAATCATTTGCTAGAGGCAGGTCCCTACCGTTGCTCACTGGAATATTGGAGTGGTCACTGGTATGCTGCTATAAGGTGTTTTCCTTCTTGGCTCAGGGATCTCAGGTGGCTGCCCTCACCCACCAGTGACTGCCCCAGGGAAGTTTCCAATGGCCTCTCTTGGTTGCCCATCCATCCTCTGTCAGGTAGCTCTTTCTTAAATAACCTCCCTGTGCCTTTCCTCTAATTCTGCTCTTCTGTGTTTGGTGCACTCTGATTCAATGAGCTGTTCAGAGCACCAAAATTCCTAATTCAAACTGTTGTACCTAGTTTTTCAAGCCCTTAGATGCCAGAGGGAAATAGTGTGCTGCTCACTGGCAAGACTCCATTTTGAATCTCGTTTCCTATACTTTTGTATTTCATTGAATTTAACACACTTCAGTGTGTGTGTGTGTGTGTTTTAATTTTACCAGAAGTTATCAACAGAAGATTTTTACTTAACTATGTCACTACTGGCCCTGTTTTTTTTTTTTTTTTTTTTAAAGGATCATTCAATTAGTGAAATAGGGTATATCATTTTCAGAATGGTGATCTTATTGATTGATTGATTGATTGATTGATTGTGATTTGGGTGAAAGTTTGCAGAACAAATTCACTTTCCATACAGCAGTTCACATACACTTTGTCTCATGACATTGACCACAATTTACCACAATGCACAGCTCCCCTCCCACTTCCTCCAGAATGGTGATCTTCTTTTAAATTATCAGGAATATATTCTCTTTCTCTTCTATTACTATGCTCTTTCATGAACTTCATTTTGTTCTTTCTTTTAAAATGTGTTAATGTGTGACACTGTAGCCTCAAAGACCTTGCCTTTTGGAAATAGGTTCATGTAGCTTTGAATCAGAGCTGTACTTCTTACTAGCTATACAAATAACCAAAACCAAACTCACTGCCATCCAGTTGATTTGACTCATAGCAACCCCCCTCTTGGGTTTCAGAGGTGGTATCACTACAGAAGTAGATTGTCTAATCTTACTAGCTCTATAGCTATACTAACTGGGGTATAGGATAGGCTGTTATAACAACAAGACTCCCAAAATACTATAGCTTACATAAGACAGAAATCATTTTCTGTTTCACATAACAGTCTAGAAGTGTGCAGCCCACAGTGGTGGTGCAGCTCTGCCATGCTTAACAATTTCACCCTAGGAAATGGCTCCATCACTTGTCCTTGTCAATGAAAGGTGTTGCGGATTGAATTGTGTCTCCCTGACCTCTCCTGCCCCCTCCCCACCAACATGTGTTGGAATCCTAGCCCTGTTCATGAAATCTCATTTAGGAAAAGGATTTTCTTTGTTATGTTAATGAGACGGTGGTGGTTAAATTTGTGTGTCAACTTGGCTAGGCCTGGTTGAGTGGCTGGGTAGCTGATTGTAGTTGTTCCCCATGGTGAAATTGGTCATTAACTCCATGGTGGAATCTATTTGGAGCAGCTGAGTAGCTGTCTTTCGGTATGTGGTCTGTTTCCCATATATAAGAAATAACTTTGGGAAGGTCTCTAGCTTATGGCACACTTGAACCCTGCATGCAACCATGTCGTTGTTCAGCAGCCTGCCATGCTCTGCTGACCTTGGGACTTTCAACAGACTTGAATTAATGGCATGCTGTGTGGTTTGGTAACATCGGGAATGTGCCTTTTCACTTGACCTTGGGTTTTTCAGCCTCAGTAGCTAGCAGCTGTCTGAATGGAGAGATGCCTCTAGCTTCAGTGGGCTAGGAGCAAGAGGCAGAGCTGAAGCCCAAGGTTGAGGGGGTTTCACACAGCCCCTAGAGCCTGGCACTTTGAGCTCGGACTTCTAGCTTCCCGATCTGCAAGAAAATAAACACCTGTTTGTTAAGGCCATCCCATTTGTGGTATATATTCCTGTCAGAGTGGCACTAGGTAACCAGAACAGAGATGACAGCAGAGTAGCATGTGTCCTAAACCTAATCACTTCTGATTTATAGAAAGAGCAGATTAGACACAGAAGCAGGGGTGAGGGGTCTGAGGCAGAGAGGTAGATTCCATGGCAAGAGTCTTCCCCTACAACTGATGCCCTGAATTTGAACTTCTAATCTCCTGAACTGTGAGTAAATAAATTTCTCTTCTTTAAAGTCACTCACTTGTATTTTTGTTAAGCAACACTGGTAACTAAGGAAGAATTGAAAAAGAAAAAAGAAAAATTATAATTTACTTTTTGATAATGTGGCCCAGAGGTAGAACATATTACTTTTGTTCATATCCCATTGACCAGAACTTAGTCACATGGCCACTCTTAGTTTCAAAGGCAGGTGGCAAAATGTAGTCTCTAGCTGAGCACCTTGTGGATGGGGGTAAACATGTTGTTTATTTGTGTTTTGTTTGTTTTACTAGAAAGATGAAAATAATGATGAATACTGGGAGACAACTAGTGTTCTTCTTATCTGAAATATGGGAATTTGTTGTTGTTGTAAGGTGCCATCGAGTTGTTTCTGACTCTTAGTGACCCCATGCACTGCAGAACGAAATACCACCCGATCCTGCACCAGCTCCATGATCCTTGACTAAAGTAGGTGAGATGAAGTCTGGCCATTCTCGCTTCCAAGGAGCATTTAGGCTGCACTTCCTCCAGGACAGATCTGTTAGTTCTTTTAGCAGTCCATGGTATTTTCAGCATTCTTCGCCAGCACCACAACTCAAAAGGTACTCTTCTCCGGTCTTCCTTACTCATTGTCCAGCTCTCACATGCATATGAGTGATTGAAAACAGCATGGCTTGTGCCAAGGGCACCTTAGTCTTCAAGGAGACATCCTTGCTTCTCAGCACTTGAAAGAGTTCCTTCATGGCTGACCTGCCCAGTGCTACAGGTTGTCTAATGTCCTGATTGCTGCTTCCTTTGTCGTCAATTGTAGAACCAAGCAGTGTGAATTCTTTGACAACCTTAATCTTTTCTAGTTTTATTGTGATGCTGCTTATTGGTCCAATTGTGAGGATTTTTGTTTTCTTTATATTGAGATGTAATCCATACTGCAGACTTTATTCTTCAATCTTCATCAGTAAGTGCCTGAAATCATCCTCACTTTCAGCAAGCAAAGTTGTATCCTCAGCATATCTCAGGTTGTTAATGATTCTTCCTTCAATCTTGATGCCACGTTTTTCTTCATATAGTCCAGCTTCTTGGATTATTTGCTCAGCATATAGATTGAATAAATATGGGGAAAGGATACAACCCTGATGCTCTCCCTTCTTGATTTTAAACCATGCAGTGTCCCCTTGTTCTGTCTGAATGACAGCTTCCTGGCCAATGTACAAGTTCCTCATGAGTAAAATCAAGTGTTCGAGAATTCCCATTCTTCTCAATGTTATCCATAATTTGTCATGAATCCACACAATCAAATGCCTTTGCATAGTCAATATAACACAAGTAAACACCTTTCTAGTATTCTTTGCCTTGAGCCAAGATCCATCTGACAGCAGCTATGATATCCTTTGTTCCATGTCCTCCTCTGAATCCAGCTTGCACCTCTGGAAGTTCTCTGTCAATATACCGCTGCAACCGTTTTTGAATTATCTTTAGTAAAATCTTGTTTGCATGTGATATTAATGATATTGTTTGAGAATTTCCACATTCTGTGGGATCACCTTTCATTGGAATGGGCACAGATATGGATCTCATCCAGTTAGTTGGCCAAGTAGCTGTCTTCCAAATCTCTTGGCATAACCCAGTGAGTACCTCCAATGGGGCATTCTTTATATTTATTTTTTTTTTAATTTATTTATTTATTTTGATTTGGGTGAAGATTTACAGAGCCAATTCACTTTCCATACAGCAGTTCACATATACTTTGTCACATGTCATTGACCACAGTTTACCATAATACAACAGCTCCCCTCCCACTTCCTCCCTATAGTTAACTCTTCCCAGTGTCCATCCCTCCATACTCTCCTGCCCCATGAGCTGTCTCCCTGTGCATAAACAGCCCTTTCTTCTCCCATGATTGTTCTTCCCAGGGAGTGTGTCTACTTGAGGTAAATGTTTAACTCACATGCCTGTACTTTGTTTGGCTGGAAACCACAGGAGTGAGTTCAATTCCAGACCTGAAGGGCAGCTCAGGGCCATAGTCTCAGTGGTACTGTATATGCAAAAGGGTTCATATTTGTTGTCTGTACTTCCCATTTACCTCTCTATGTCTTTCTCATCCTCAATGCGGTCATATTGGTCACTCACCTTTGGTACCTTGCCCTTCTCTTCACCCAAATCAATATTTATTTCTATCTATCTAACAGTGTTCCCTCCCTGCCCCTCAAACCCCTGGTAACCCACAAAGAAAATTTCCTCCAATAGATAAACCTTTCCTTAATTTTTACAATAATGGACTAATTCAATATTTGTCCTTTTGTGATTGACTTATTTCACTCAGCATAATGTCCTTCAAGTTCATCCACGTTATGCGGTGTTTTGCAGATTCTACATTATTCTTTAGTGTTGCATAGTATTCCATT
>NW_006922172.1:462605-485696 GCF_000298275.1 Orycteropus afer afer
GTTTCTCTGCTATTCATAAGGTTTTCCCTGGCCAATTCTTTGAAAAGTGGATGGCCTCTTCCTTCTTCCTAGTCTGTCTCAGTCTGTAAGCTGGGGTGATACCTGTGCACCATGTGCACCCTGCTGGGTTTGAAACTCCAGTGGCACAGCTTCAAGACTCACACCAAGACGTCACCACAGTAGGACAAACCGACAAACAAGGTTGTCTCCCTTAGCTGTTGGAAACCTCTCCAAACTCTCCTTACCTGGTTCCCTGCAGCTGACTCCTCACTCTGTCCTGGTCCCCCTAGCCTTTATACTCTCCTTTCTCCTGCTTTCCCGCCTTGCTGCTTGTGGGGCATGGCTCCACAAATATGGGAATAATATAACCTATCTCTGAGCATTCAGACAGTTATGCCTTGTTTGCTGAAAAGCCAATATGTGAATTGCCTTTAGTCACACTTTATGATGTTTTGGAGCTAGTAAAGTGTTCCTTTTTGACCCCAGCTGCTTGGTTTCTCTGATATATTGAACAGATGGAATCTCTGCCAAAATCCAGAGCTCAGCATGCCCTTATTCAAGGAATCTTCCCATCTCTGTCTCTGTCCACAACTCTTTACAGCTATGCTCCTTGAGGGACATTAGAAGCTTTTGATCCATTTATTCCAGAATCTGTGGTTGATTTCTTTCAAAATTATTTCGTTTAATCATCTCATTGAGATTGAAATATCAAAAATAAACTACTTTTGAGTATTATCTATCAGGATGCACTAGGATATCAGTAGACTGGATGGCTACTTCATGAGTTTTTGCTGATTGTTGCTGTCAGGTGTAAACATTGAGCCCAACTTATAGCATTTCCTCATGACTTCTTCTTCTTCTTCTTTTTCATTCCCCTAAATTTTAATAAAATATATGTAACAAGAAGTTCCACTTTAAACATTTTTAAGTGAAGAATTCAATGACACTAATTGCATTCACCATATTGTGTAGCCATCACCATTATCCATTTCCAAAAGTTTTACTTCTCCCTAAACAGCAACTCAGTTCCCCTTCATTAATATTCCTCACCACTTTCTGGAAAGGCCCAGATGGAAATTATTTTCAACTTGTGGACCACCACTCTCTTTCAGAAGTACTCAACTTTGTCACAACTATTCAACCCTGCCCTTATAGGGCAAAAGTGTCCATGTTGTTGTTGTTGTTAAGTGCCGTCGAGTCATTTCCAACTCATAGCGACCCCATGCACAGCAGAACGAAACACTGCCCAATCCCGCACCAGTCCCACAATCCCTGCTATACTTGAGCCCATCATCGCAGCCACTGTGTCAATCCATCTTGTTGAAGGCCTCCCCCTCTTTCGTTGACCCACCACCCTACCAAGCATGACATCCTTCTCCAGGGAATGGTCCCTTCTGACAACATGACCAAAATAGGTGAGCACTTAACCACTGCACCACTGGGGCTTCTTAGCTTTCCCTTAGCCCCTATTTTCAACAATCAATACTCCAGACACAGGCGTAGATGGGGCTTGAAGATAACAGTGACCCCTAGGTCAATCCTGTATGCACACATCCTTCAACACAGGGTGGACTTGAATCTCATTGACCAACCACTCTGCCATGCATCTGCAGAATGCTTCAAAGAGAGAGTAAGAGAACCCAGGATTCGGTGTTCTCACCTCCTAATACAGGGTTATATAAGCAAGATTCAAGTTGGGGATCATATGGCTCAGCCTTCACTGTGCCTGCCATTCTATTGATAAATAGTGGTCTCCAGCAGATAACAGGAGGCCCTACTGAAAATGTGAAGAGCATAAGGGAGCTCTGGTGGTGTAGTGTCTAAGGCATTTAACTGCTAACCAGAAGGCTGGCAGTTCAAACCCACCAGCCACCCCTTGGAAAGAAGGCTGGGCAATCTACTTCCACAGAGATACTGCCTCAGAAACCCAAGGAGGAGTCCCTATGAGTTGCATCTGACTTGATAAATAGTGGTCCCCTAATACTTGGTTTCCAGCAGATAACAGGAGGCCATACTAAAAATGTGAAACGTATACTCAGCAAAAAAAAAAAAAAAGAAAAAGAAAAAAAGTGTCCTTGCAAACTTAATATCGTAACTTTTTTTTTTTTTTTTAACTCTGTTTCTTTATATATCTGAGGAAAGGTATTTAAGGAACAGGTATACTGAATGGAGAATATTGTTCATTTAACAGATAGAGGTTCAACCAAGTTTATTGGCAAGCAGATAGGTATAACACATGAAAATTCTAATCATCGTTAAAAGGCTAAAAATAAATAGGCTTTTGGTGAATGAGTCAAAGGTGGGTGGTCAGAAGAGAATGTAAACAGACAGGGATAGGCTATACTATGCTAGTTAATATCAACTTTCAAAGAATCTATGTCAATTCAGTTCACTTTATGCAAAGAAGATTAAGCCAGGCAAGGTGACTAAACTGAGTAGCTACAAATTAGGTTTGGAAAATATGCCCAGGCCTCTCCTTTGTACTATCTCTCCCTTGGGCCAGACCCTATCTCACATTTGGACTACTGCAACAGCCTCTTCAGAATATGCCCGTTTTTACTGTCAGTGGGTGTTTGCAATCATTTCATTACCATGCATGAAAGAATTTTCTGTCTTAACACTCTATGGGGATGGAAGGTGGGATGCTACCTACCTCTCTCCCCCATCATTTATCCTCACACTGCTAACTGGCTGATCAGTCCTCCTAACAACTTTGTCATCAGGTATATCTTCTTAATTTGCCAGTCCTTCATATTTCTAGCCACAGCACACCTTGAGGAAGTTGGTAGTGAGCGCAGGAGTATCTGTCATCTCTGCTCTGCCAATAAACTGCCTTGGGGATAACATTTGCCCTGGAGTCAAGGTCTCTGAGGAATCATTGGGGGCTGGACCTAGGGCAGTGGTGGTTTAGTAGTAGAGTTCTCCTCCTGTGCAAGAGACCCAGCCAATGCATCTCAGTGCAGCCATCACCCATTGGTCATGGAGGCTTATATGTTGCCATGATGTTGAACAGGTTTCAGTGTAGTTTCCAGACTAAGATGGAATAGGAAGAAAGACTTGGTGATCTATTTCAAAAACCAGCCAATGAGAATCCTGTGAATCATAATGGTCCAATCCCCAACAATCCTTGGGACAGCGTAAGGCAATGTTTCATTCTGTTCTGTTGCACAGGGTCACCATGAGTCAGGGGGCAACTCCACAGCAGGTAATAACAACAACAACAATTAAAAATACTGGGACAGAAAGACAGACAGCCTTTGGCTAGTAGAGGCATTGGCATGAAGCTGGAGTAAGCGCGGACTGAGGACATGTGCTCCCTACTAAAGGAAACATACTTAGAAGAAGTTTATGACATTATCATTCACTCAACAAAAATTTATTGAGCACCTACTGTTTGCAATGCATTATGATAGGCACTGGTAAGTCAAAGATAAATAAGGTATGTCCCCTGTCCTTAAAGAATATTAAGTCTACCAGGGATAAAGAACTTCCAGTTCTGTGATCTTGTTGGACACTGGAGTTTCAAGGAAAGACAATTGCATTGCATTGTTCAAAAGACTTGGTTTATCTTTGGTCCCAGGCTTATAAATAACCTATTTTATTGTTAACCCTGATTATAATCTTGAACATGTACATTTGTCCAGACATAAGTGTATGTAAATTTGATGTTTAGATTGAAATGCATAGAGTCTGAAGAGTTTTCATACACCTGAAACAAACAAAATTCTGTTTTTAATATGTTTATTATAAATGAATAATCTACCAGGTTGGGCTTCATGTGGGAGTGGCAGTTTTTTATAGAGGGAGGTTAATATTTAATTCAAGAGGATTGCTACAAGGAATAAATGTGATAATGTGTGTCACCTACCTTCTCTAAATCTTGTTCTATCAAATGAAGGGATTTTCATGAGACTATCTGTGGGCCATATTTTTGTGAGATCTTATTTATATCTTGAAGTCAATATTTTACAAAACATCGTTCACAAGAGGGTTCTAGGTATGCAGAAGTACATTGCTTATTTTAATAATTATGATATCCAAGGCAGAGTAGAAGTGAACACATCACTATAGGCTTAAAGCAGGATTAAGAATAAGAAACTCTGAAAGCAGAGATTAACCCCATGAAAGTTGGGAGATATTTGAACTTGACCTTGAAGATATCCTCACTGGAGAAGGGCCAAGAGCCCCTCCAACACCTGAAACATCTGAAACAACTGGAAGAAAGCATGACACTTGGAAATACTGCAGAGAAAGGGTAAGAATGAGGTGCAGGTAGGAATAGTGGCCAGAGAAAAGGTTGGAAGAGTAGGCTGTTTCCCTACTGGCCCTCATTTATATTTACATTGATTTCTTTGTACTTATTTACATATTTCATTAGCAACAAAGTTGAAAGCAGAGTCCTGAGGCAGAGAAAGATTGTTTTAAGTATAAGTGTTTCTCAACCCCAACCGTACGTTGGACTAATCCAGAAGGCAATTGTAGAAGACAGGGTCCTCCCACCCCCACCGACTAAAAATTCAAATTTAAGTGGTCTGGGGTGGGGTTCAGGCATTGGTAATTTAAATAATCATCCTTGGTGAATCTACTGTGCACCTGGAGTTGAGGAACAGGAGTGGCAGAGGTTGGCAGAGCACCAGGTCAGAGGAAGGAAAACCTTTGGGTTTCAGGGCTTTGGATTTCCTGGGTGGTGCAAATGATTGAATCATTCTCATGCTAACCAAACGGAAGTTTGAGTGCTTGCAGAGGCACCATGGAAGAAAGGTCTGGCAATCTGCTTCTGAAAAACTAGACATGGAAAATCCTCTGGTGGACAGATTTCAATGGCATTTCTAGACTAAAACATATTAGGAAGAAAAGCTTGGTTGTATTCTGACACACACTTGGGGTCACCATGAGCTGGAGTCAACTTGATGGCAGCTGTTTGTTTTGTTTTCTTCTTTTAATGAAGGCTTTATACACTCAGGGAGGGACCTGGAGTAGATGAAATTAAACCAAATGAGAAGGGAAGGAAGCTGAAATTATTTTAATCTAATTTTGACACAATTAGATTTTGTTTTGACCCAGCTAATTTTGAAATTATATAATTGGTGCTCATAATAGAATTTCATTGTGCATGGACTAATATGTGTTCTCCAAACCGAGTATTCATTAAGATCTCTACAACTACTATATCCTTCTACAACTTCTATTCAGAGCTAAATTTTCTTCCATTTCTGGTGGCTTGTCTTGAAAAGACCCATCCTACTTGGTTGTGTATCTGCATATCAGCCACTGGAGTTTCCCAGGGGTTCACAGGCATTCAACAGGGATTTGTATGTGTGCTTTTCTTCTGTTGTGGTTTGATGGATCACCTTTACAAGACCTTTCTAACCACAGTCTTGTAACTCACCAAAAGATTAGGTGGGACTATGCAAATAAAGTGCTTGTTGTATACCAAGGGGTTTATACAACTTGCTTATAATACAAATAAAGTGCATGGCACCCTTGTGGGAGTGGGCCCATGCAAAAAAGGTATATAGAACCATAATGATGAAGACTGGTCACTTTTGTCACCCCACTAGGCTTGAAAGAAAGCCAATTCCAGAGTAGAGGGGTTCTCACTACCACCAAGAAACAAGAGCCAGAAGCATGTCTTTTTGACCCAGGGTCCCTGCACTGAAAACATCCTAGACCTAGGAGACAGGCAGCTGTTACCACTGGAGATGACATACGACAGCAAGAAGTAGCAGCAAGCATGGCAGAGAACTGGCAGCAACAGCACCAGTAGACCGGCAGGAGATGGTGTAGTGAGCTTCCCAGTCCACAGAGCAAGACACCAGAGTCTTCAGTAGGTGGCTTGTTGGCATAATGGGTGCCTCTGGGCACTTGATGGAGCTAAGCTCACCAACTCACAGAATAGGAGAGCTGAGCACCTTTCAGCAGGAGGCTTAGTAGCAGAGTAGGGTACTCCCAGGCACTTACTAGTAGAGCTTAAGAGCTTTGTAACACTTGCCTGAGCAAGGAAGAGGCTGAGGAGAAGCCTGCCTGCAGGCACAACTGAAAAGAGGCTGCCCTGATTGAAGAACTGAATCCTGAGTCACTTCTGATCCGGAATTGTAGCCTGTTACTTCCCTAATAGACCCCATAATCTTGAATATTGCCTCTGAGTTCTATGTGGCCATTGCAATAAATTATCCAACCCAGCAGAACAGAGAGTGGGAGGGATGGTTGACTGGATGATTGGAGGATGGAGGCATGTCTGACTTATACAGCTTGCTAATGATACAAGTAAAGTGCATGGCACCCTTGTGGGGGTGGGCCCATGCAAAAAAGGTGTATAGAACCATAATGATGAAGACTGGTCAGTTTTGCCACCTCATTAGGCTTGAAAAAGAGCCAATTCCAGGGTAAAGAGAGTTCTCACTACCACCAAGAAACAAGAGGCAGAAGCATGTCTTTTTGACATGCATGTCTGACTTCCACCTCATAGGAATTATCTTTGGGCTGTTGATGCTGATGGTGATTCAGTCTCCTCCTCAAGAAGTTAAAGGGGGTCAGCTGTCCCTGCCATGCCATTTTACATCTGCCCATCCTATTTTGTAAATGAGGAAGTTTGAATTACTGTGCAGGTAATTTCTAAAAAGAGTTAGAAAGACTTAAAGGCCATAGGGAATCCTCAGCTTAGGATTTTCATTGCCAAGTCACAACCACTCCCAGTGTCCAGCTTAAAAAAGAATGATGGTTTGTCAGCTGTTTAAAGATTGAATTATTAAATAATGAATTTATTAAAAAAGAAAAAAATCTGTTTCCTGATTCCATCCAAAATATGACTTGCCTCAGACAGGGCAGTATAATTACTGGATAGTCTCCTAGCCATTCAAGAAATCTCAAGGATACAGCTGGGCACACTCAGTGCCTCCTGTCATATGCAGAGAAACCAAGGGTCAACTCTGTAATAACTAGCAACTTCTCCAAAAAATACATGTTTTATGTATTTGGATCATTTAGATTTGTTCCCTGTAAAGAGATCCCTGTAGAGTTTGTATTGCACAAACACATGCACATGAATCAGGTGTCCAGGAAAGACTACCATGACAAATGTACCTATCTAAATCTCAGTTTTTGCCACCATTTATGTATTACCAGCGAGATGGTGCAGGAGTCTGCTTGGTCATTCACATTGTCCTACTATTAATCTTCCTGTAAGGAATCCTCTACTGAAGCAAATAGATTTTATACTTTTTTATTACTAATGACCCTTTCCTTTACATCTAACCCAGTGGTTCTCAACTGGGGGTTATTAGAATCCCCCATGGATATTTAAAAAATAATATGGATGTTCAGGCCTTCACCCAGACTTTTGCAACATGAAACTCAAGTTAAAATGGACACATTTAAAAAATATCTACTGGAGATTCTGAAGTAATCTCCTGGTTGAAAATTCCTTCCTTATCCACTTGGGTTCTTAATTCATTTATCACTCACTTCTAATTAGGTCAACCTTAATCCATCCATCTCAATTCACCCTCTGTCCAACAATGACAGATTGCTGCTATCAAGCTGACTGACTTGTGACAACCTTACGTACAACAGAATGAATTGTTGCTCAGTCCTGTTCCATCCTCCCAATCTCCAGCATGTTAGAGTCCATCGTTGTGGCTATTGTGCCCATCTTACCCTTGTTGGCCCTCTATTTCACAAAACATGATGTCCTTTCATGATCAACCCCTCCCAATGTCATAGTCAAAGCAAAGTGAGTCAAATAATGTTCTGTTGTGATTGATTCATAGCATTTTCATTGGCTAATTTTCAGAAGTAGATTACTAGGCCTTTCTTCCTGCTGAAACCTGTCTACCATGGGTGATCCTGCTGGTATTTGTAATACTGGTGGTATAGCTAACAGCATCATAGCAACATGCAGCCACCTTAGTACAACAAACTGACAGATGGGTGGTGGACCCAACAATACTAGTATCTAATTCTTTAAGAGAAGCAAATAGTAACTCAAAGAAAAGTTTTTAAATAGGATGGAAATTTTAAGTGAGGAAGTTTGTTTGCAGTTAACCAAAGAAACTGGTTATTCTTTGAGATAATAAAAACAGATTATTTTTCTTTCACAAATGAAGTTTAATTGATAATTCAGGTTTAGAAATAAAAATAACTTCTAAAATGAGAGTATAAATATGTTAACTGTTTTTCAGAGTTTATTCCCTTTCTTTAATTATTAGCAGATAATACTGATCCATTCTCTTATCTGAATGTTGTTTAGAAATGAAAATTTTGGTAGATGACTTATCCCATCCTAAAAATTCCACAAATTTTCTTAGTCTCAAAGGAAGAATAACATTTTCTTAATGTTTATGGTTAGAATATAGCACCTGCTTGAAATAAAATAAGAAGTCAGAGTTCATCTAAACACCACTTCAAAAGTGTTTGGCATTAAACTCAATGACTCAAATATTTCAGGAATTTGGAACCTATCAACTACTTAATAATGAAGCAAATTAAATAAAATTTATAAAGGTTGAAGGGTCTAAATGGGCCAATGTAGTAAAAAGTATTATGTTACTAGTTATGAATGGAAAACATCACATTGCCAGCTCTTGGTGGAACTCTATAAAAATTTGAGGAAACAGACTGTAGGTAATAGGCACATGACTGCTTTTCTAGTACTACTTTAATTGCTGTGTGCAACTGTTTTTGTTTGTTTATAATTAATTTCCTGATCATTAAAGAAAGGCAAGCATTGCTGTTGTTTCGGATCCAACCCATAATGACCCCTCCTTGGGTTTCTGAGGTGGTATCACTACGGAAGTAGATTGCCCAACCTTCCTTCTGAAGAGTGGCTGGTGGGTTTGAACTGCCAGCCTCCTCATCATTAAGGACTCAGATATAAAAAGAATTCTTGTTTTATTCCCTACAAGTTGTCAGCAAGATGGTAAAACAGAGGGAGGAATTATAGCATACGGTAGCATAAGCAGAAAAGTTAATGAACATTCAACATATGACAATGGTGAGGTTCACATGTACCATCCTCTATAATGGAGCAGAGCATGGTTTTAGACAATGATAGGACTAGACTCAGAATTTGTTTGGATGCACTGTCAAATCTCTGTGGTGATCACAAACTGAATGCTAGTAGAAACTTCTAGTAACTCATAATACCCAAAATAAATTCACCCAAAAGGCTCTATAATGAAAGAACTTACCTCTACTTTTGTTGAGAATTAGTCCTTTCCTACTGTCCCTCATTTATTTAAATTCTCTTTTACTTTCTTCTTAATAGGTTATAAAACTAAAGGCAAAAAAGAGAAGTTCTGCTTGGAGAGCTATAAATACCCTGGTTTCTGACTTATCTCTTGTTTTGAATTATCACTATAGAAACCTGTTTATTTAAAAACAGTTCTTGTAAATGGTCATCTCTTGAGATCCTGTACTAACAAGCTCTTGAAAAAGCCTGAAACCCCGGAGTCAGTAAAGATTCTTAAAAATTTCATTTTACCTAGTAACTGCATTTTTCTCTCTGGCAATTAAACTGGCTTCAGTGTTTCCTCATTTCCCTATAGTAGAGAATAAGTAAGGCAGCAAGATCCACTAACTGGAGTATCTAGTACCAAATAATGAAGACTTGATTATAATCTCAATTTTTAAAAATTTAAGTCCTAAAAGATCCTTTGGGCAATCTCCTTCTATTCCCTGGAAGTTCCATCTCACTATCTTAAATTTGAGTGATGAAACATAGTACCATTTATTCTTAAATATAGCTAATCTTTGGATAAGCAAGAAAACAAAACATTGATATCCCAAATATATTCTCCTAGGGTTCATCACATAAGCCTATTTTCAAAAAATATCAAACATATACAAGTTTGTAATTTTTTCCCCATGATCTTGAAGCTTGGATATTTTGGATTTTCACATTTTTCGCTTTCCCTTTGTCCTGAGATCCTCCTAACTTCATACTTCTCAAGTAATTTACTTTGTTTAATCAAACACACCTGACATTTCATTGCATTCAGCTAAATATTAAGAAATAAAGAAACCTATTTAGGAAGCATCCTATGTCATCATATGCTGTAGAAACTTCACTTCAACCATGTTATATTGTTGACAATTACTGAGCTTCAAAATTCATTTCCCCCCACACTTAATAAAGCTTGTCAGAGTTTCCAGGAAACAAACTGTGACTTCAGCTTTTATTGCATTCTGCTGGGATCAATGATTACAGAACCTTAGAATCACAGATCGCTTTCTCCATAGAGTGCAGATGAGAAGGCAGTGTAATCCAGGGCACCGGGCACGCTGCCCGGGCCTGAGTAGGCGGGCATCCTCTTGATGCAGTATTGGGCTTGTTCTGGGGGCAGCTCACGACGCAGCTCCTCTGCCAGGATGTATGGCTGGAAGAAAGTATCCAAGGGTTTGCAAAATCAATCCCAGAAAACATTGAAACATAAAAAGTTTTAATATTTACACATTTCTTGCATTGTTTAATATTTTTTAAAAAAGGATTAAAAGTAAGGACTCTAATAGGTAGGGTCCCATATCTGCAAGGTGATTTCCTTTTTTGCCAGCAGGAATTGGTATATGCATCATAAAAGCAAATGTAGCTTTATCATCAGTATTTCCCAAGCTGAGACATAATGTGAGTGATAATTACTATGATCCAATCTCATATCAGAAAGTAGGAAGACAAAGAGACAGGAACAAAAATCACATTGGTTGAGAACCTATCAAAAACCCAAATGGAAACCCAATGCTATGGAGTCAATTCCAACTCCTAAGACTCCATGGGGTTTCCAAAGCTGTAAATCTTTATGGAAGTTATGTTATGTGCCATCAAGTCAGATCCAACTCATAGTGACCCCTCCTTGGGTTTCCGAGGCAGTATCACTATGGAAGTAGATTGCCCCATCTTCCTTCCGTGGAGTGGCTGGTGGGTTTGAACTGCCAGCCTTCTGGTTAGCAGTCAAGTGCGTTAGGCCCTATTCTACCAGAGCTCCCTTATGGAAGTGGATTGCCTCATCTTTCTCTGGTGGAGCAGCTAGTGGGTTCGAACCGCTGACATTTTTGATTAGTAGCCCAGCTTTAACCACAGTAACACCAGAGCTCCTTGGTTGAGAACATAGGGATATTAAACTTAACATAATCAGTGTACTTATTTTTTAAGTGTTTATGCTGTGCAGTTTTTGAACATGGGATCATGTTCCTACTATGTTTAGTAAAAACTAAAAGTACGTTGCCACTGAGGGATACCATCCTTAAAGAACAAGATAAAACACCTTGATCAATGGAATATATTTTTAAAAGAGTCAAATACCCAATGGGAAATTATATAATTCTGGTAAAGCAGACTGGCCGGTAAGAGTCAAAATAAATAAATCACAAATACTATATTGTAATGTATAGTAGTTTTTTTTTTTTTTTTATGGTTGGGTATGCCATTATTTATTACCTTCTAAAATCAGTTGGGCATTTTCTGCTCCATCCTCATGATAAATGATAACACCATGATTAAGATAGATTATCTTGTTTAGTTCTCTTAAGGTAAAAGAATGGCCATGGCTCTGTGATGTGTTTTAGTATCCTAACTTCTTTGTGGTAATGTTTTCCTTTTCAGAACACAGGGTGGAAGAATCATATCCCAAATTGAATATATACATACTGAGATGTGTTTCTTGTTTGGGAGTGAAATTCAAATATTCTAAACTTGCTATTAAACTCCTACTTAATTTCTAGGCTATGCATAATGAAGAGTTTGTAATTTTTTTAAATGATTGAATGGCTACATTTAACTTTGTTCCAGTGGCTTGGCACAAAGCCAAGGCCATACATAGATTTTTTTTTTTTTTTTTGAATGCATTTTATTGAAATATAATTTATGTACTGTGAAATACACAAAACTAAAGTGACATGGGTCAATGCATTTTTTTTTTTTTTTTTGCAGTGTTCCCTCCACTCCCCTCCCACCCTGGCAACCAACAAAGCAAGTTTCCCTCCATATATAATCCTTTCCTTGACGCTCCACAACAACGAACTAATACTATATTTGTCCTTCTGTGATTGACTTATTTAATTTAGCATAGTAATGCCTAAGGCACTTGACTGCTATCCAGAAGGCTGGCGGTTCAAACCCACCAGCCATGCTTCGGAAGGAAGGTTGGGCAATCTACTTCCGTAGTGATACTGCCTCGGAAACCTAAGGAGGGGTTGCTATGAGTCGGGTCTGACTCGACGGCACATAACAACAACAACAACAACAACAACGTTCTCCAAGTTCATCCATATTATGGGGTGTTTTGCAGACTCTACATTATTCTTTAGTGCTGCATAGCATTCCAGTATGTGTATGTACCATAGCTTTTTCATCCACTCTTCCGCTGATGGCCTTGTAGGTTGTTTCCATTTTTTGCTATTGTAAACAGTGCTGTGATGAACATGACCATGCGTGTATCTGTTCCTGTCCTGGCTCTCACCTCTCTAGGATATATACCTAGTAATGGGATTGCTGGGTCAAATGGTATCTCCAATTCCAACTTTCTAAGGAATCACCATATTGCTTTCCACAGTGGTTGTGTCACTTCACAGTCACACAAGCAGTGTATGAGAGTCCCAATCTCTCCATATTCCCACCAGCATTTGTTATTTTCTGTCTCACTGAACCTTGTCAGCAGTGCTGGGGTGAGACGGTCTATCTCATTGTTGTTTTGAGTTACATCTCTCTGATGGCCAATGATTGTGAGCATCTTTTCATGTATTAGCTGACCACCTGAATATCCTCTTTGGTGAAGTGTCTATTCATGTGTTCTGCCCATTTTTCAATTGGATTGTTAATTCCTTTGGTGTTGAGGCGTTGGAGTTTTCCATCAATCTTAGAGATAAGTCCCTTACCAGATACGTAGTTATCAGCAAATATGAATTTGTTTCTGTCATTTTTGTCATGTGCTTTTATATAGTGTCTATTTCTTTGTTCCATATAATTTTCTATGCTGAGTTCTTTTGTTTATGAATTGTGTTATCACTTCCTTCAGTGCTATTGTTTTAGTATTTGCTCTGGTAGCATAGTGGCTAAGACACTTGCCTGCTAACCAGACGGCTGGCGGTTCAAACCCACCAGCCACTCCTCAGAATAAGGTTGGGCAATCCTACTTCTGTAGTGATACTGCCTCGGAAACCCAAGGAGGGGTCGCTATGAGTCGGATTTGACTCAACGGCACATAACAACAACAACAACAAATATTTGTGTTGGTCCTCTTTTTTATTTTGATGTGAAGGTTTGTCGTTTTCCTTTGAGGTTACCCTGTGATTTATAGTTTTCTTCCCGAGTTTAGAACAGTCCGTTCTATCTTGTAGTTGTCTTGACTTCCCTACCATCTAGAAGTTCTGTAGCGACATGGATTTTTTTCCCTCTTTTTGGTTTGTAGTTGTCCTCATTTGTTGGTTGGTGTCTCTGGTTCCCTGTTTACAATCTTGTAGGCTTATTTATTTTGGATGCTTCCTTCCATAGCTGGGCTGGTTTCTGAGTTATATCATCATGTGTGTTAATGGTCAGTTGTTGTTGGCTGTTATTGGTTCTCTGTCCAAAGGGCTCCCTTTAGCATCTCTTGTAATGTTGGTCTGGTTTTAACAAACTCCCTTAGTTTCTGCTTATCTGGAAATATCCTAATTTCACCATCATATCTGAGGGACAATTTTTTGGGGTACATAATTCTTGGTTGGAAATTTTTCTCTTTCAAGGTTTTATATATACCTTCCCACTGTCTTCTTGCCTGCATGATTTCTGTCGAGAAATCTGAGCTT
Organism: Orycteropus afer afer; assembly: GCF_000298275.1. Lineage (NCBI taxonomy): Eukaryota > Metazoa > Chordata > Mammalia > Tubulidentata > Orycteropodidae > Orycteropus > Orycteropus afer. The sequence continues at coordinate 476,382 of NW_006922172.1, forward strand.
AGTCTTATTGACTGTCCCTTGTAGGTAACCTTTTGTTTTTCCTGTGCTGCTCTCAGGATTCTTTCTTTGTTTTTGGTTTTGGTGAGTTTGATAATGATATGTCTTGGTGTTTTTCTTTTGGGGTCTATCCTGTTTGAGGTTCGTTGGACTTCCTGAATGGACATATTCTCATTTTTCATCATACCAGGGAAGTTCTCCTCCAATAAATCCTGGACAATTTTCTCAGTGGTTTCATTTTTCTGTTCCTGTTCTGGAATTCCAATAACATGTAGGTTATTCCTTTTGATGGTATCCCACATGAACCTTAGGCTTTCTTCATTTTGTTTTGATCTTTTTTCTGACTGATCCCTCTCCAAAGAAGTATTCAGGTATTTGTTTTCAATCTCATCAATTCTGTCTTCCATTGCATCAATTCTACTCTTTTGCCCTTTCAATGTGTTATCTATTTCTGACAATTTAGTATTAATCTTCTGGATTTCTATCTGTAGATTTTGAATTATTTCTAATTTTTCATTGATTTTGTTATTTTGTTCTTGTCTTTTCTTCCAAAATTCTTCTAGGGTTTTGTCTGTGTTTTCCTTGGTCTGTCTCTCAATCCTTTGAAGATACCTAAATATAATTCTTTTGAATTCCTTATCAGGGAGTTCCAATGCTGCATCTTCCTCAGGGATGTGTTTTGGGTCTGTATCCTGGTCCCTTGTTTCTCCTGCTTTATCTTGCTTCTTTGTGTGGACTGTGATGCTCTGTTGTCTCCAAGGCATTGTGACATTTTTGTGTTTATATTTAATCGGTGATTATATGTTGGAGTGACTTGGCCACGATTTTTGTTTTCTTTGTTTTGTTTGTATGCTATCTATACAGGCAGGGTTCTGTGCTGTGCTCCTCTATTCACTAGTTGACAGCACTTATACACTCATTACCTGTCTCCTTTCCTTTGTCAGCCTCTCATATGTCCTTGCCGACCCTGGCAAACAAAGCCTGGAATCCGAATAAGAACTTGTAGGCATTCAAAATAGCTGTGCCCTCAGTCACTTTAAATATCCAAAATGGCTGCCACTTGTAAACAGTCAAAATGGCTGCGCCCTCTGGACAGCAGAAAGTCCACAGCTCAGGTTATATCCCACCTTGCTGTTTCCTTCCTAGTTACAGGCCACCAAAGCAGTTGTCCCTGCAGCCCTTAGTGACCGGGACTGATCTTTAGATCAATTCTCAGGTCCTAGCACCACTTGGAACTATTCAGGCTGTTGGTCTCATCAGAGTATCTGACAGTCCTCAGCTCTGACCAACTCTGTACTCACTGTTTTCATTCAGGTTTTTCCACTAGTTGGTGCCTAATCCACTTCTGTGTAGTTCCTTTCAAAGCTCAGGGTTCCAGGATTATCTTCTGTATCTCTGTCAATTGGTTTTTGTTTTCTTTGTTGAAAAGGGTCTGTGTCACTTGTCTGCCTATTCCTCCATCTTACCAGAAGTCTCTGCAGCCCATACATAGATCCTTAAGAGATGGTTTCCCAGATCCTTAACATGTGAATTGTGTGGTTTCTTCTTTTTCAGTCCAATTAACCAATCCAGAATGGAAAATGGGGTTGAACCAGAAAAACACAAAAGATCCACAAAATACACCAATTGGTTACTTCTGTAAAACTCAATGTGAGGCTCAAGCACAAATGCCAGGAAGAGAATTGTATGTTTTCTCTCTGCTGGGTATGTAACTGTACTATTTACCCACCACTTCTAGAATTTAGTGCTGATGTTGTGCAAAGGGCACAGTATGAAAATGTTTTTTACTTGTGAAGTTGTTCTTTTTTGTTAGAATGACAAAGGAAACTGTTATTCTAAAAGACAGGCAATCTGAAAAAAGAGAAGGCAATCTGTAAATGCAGACCTTATCAGATGCCAGGATTCGGAAGGAGGCGATGACCTGCTCAGCAGTATCGGTGTCTGCTGTCTCTCTCGTCATGAAGTCAATGAAGGACTGAAAGGTAACAGTGCCCTGTCCATTGGGATCAACCAGGGTCATGATACGGGCAAATTCAGCTTCACCCTGAAGCAATGTTACAAAGAAACATATATTTCAACAAAAGATAACTCCAAACAGGGTGGTTCTTATTTTTACCTACTGATATGCAAGCTCCCTCCTTTCCATTTGAAAATTTAAATATTCCTTATTTTTCCCTTTGGAGTCCCTGGGTGGTACAGTTATTGTGCTTGGCTACAAACCAAAATATTGGACATTTGAGGCCACCTAGTGGCTCCTCGCCGATTCAACGGCAAAACAACAACAACAACAAAGTGGCTCCTCAGAAGAAAGGCTTGGTGATCTACTTCTAAAAAATCAGCTGCTGAAAACTCAGTGGAGCACATGGGTTCACCTGAATTAGATTTGATTCAATGCCAGCTAGTATATTTCCTCTAGGAGAGATTCCCCAATGGGTGATAAAAGTTTATTGGCATAAAACAATGTTAAGAGCTGTGTAGCCTCAAGCCGAGAATCCTTTCCTCTTGTTGCCTTCAGGTATTAATGTGATTTTGGAAGAGTGATTCAAACACAGTGGTGGAACTTTTCTCAGTTGTAACTGAGAAGACTGGCATTGCTAAAGAGAAAGAGACTGTTTAGAAGATGCCTCTAATAATTTTACTTTAAAGATCTTAAATGGGTCAAAGTGCTCATGTTCAAAATATGTATTATTGAGTAGCAAAGATGTGGAGGTCCACTGGGACTATAACAGACCACAGGAAAGGTACACTTTTCTTAGCTGATTTATTAGGAAAAGCATTTTACCTTCTAAAACATTAAAGAAAAAAAAAACCGTCAAGATACTAAAAACCATTGAATTGTACACTTTAAATATGTGAATTGTGGAGTACATGAATAAAATCTCTAAAGGTATTTTTTTAAAAAATCACCAGAGAAATATGACCAATTTCTGAATAGAAATATACCTTTTGACTCTGTGAAATTATTTTTGATTAGTGGCAGGTATCTAGATCATCAAAAAATATTTTCTTATACAACGAAAACAAATCATTTCTCAAGGTGCTAAGTACTATAAGAAAAACTTTAAGCTATTTATTTCTTAACATATAAAGTCAATCTCAATAAAATGTCAATTCTTAGTAAAATATCAATTTCTGTCATACCAGATCATAACCCATGGAAATAAGACAGGCTCTGAAATCTTCATGATCCATCAGGCCATTCTTTCTCTGTTGACAAATACAGAGTAGAGAAGGTGAACATGAGCAATACTTGACAAAGTGAGTATAGTACCGTCAACAAAATTCAGTAAGAGGAGCACCAATTGAACCTCTGCCAAGGAGATCACAAAGGTTACCACCAACTTATAAGACAGATGGAGTCAAAAAAAGGATGCTCCAAAATAATTTCTTAAAAAGGAAAAAAGATTGGAGCTTGGTGGACTAAGACCAGACCAAAATGAACAGAGAGACTACTTAGTGCCATGAAAATGAACTGGTTAGGAGCAATTACTGCCACCTAGTTAGGACAGATCATACTGTGAATGTTCTGAGCAATTACAATGCTGTATATTTGTAAAATTTGTGAAATCATTTGTAAAATTCCCCAAAGATGATGGTATTCCTAGAGTACTCAAACATCTGCAAAGCTATTTTGCAACCACTGTTGGGTTCCTGGGTTGGGATGGAGTGGCCCCTCTGTGTGATGTGCTCAGCCTCATCTGAAAGTCCCATGAGTGGCACAGAAGACTGAGATGAACAACTGCTTTCACAGCTGAGAAGAGGCCAGGCCAGGACACACAGCAACCCAGAGCATAGAAATAGAGGCGTTCACACAAAGCCCTGAATGTAATGGGAAGTGCACTGCTGCACTGAAGATATTCTTTAGAGTTTTGAGTTAATGGATAAGATACAAACATAAAATAAATTTAATGATAAGAAAACACTTTGACTGGCCTAGTTGATTATCAAGTGAAAGTTATTTTCTGGTGTTTTTATTTGCCCATGTAGTGGCAGGCCCCCAAAGCTAACATCACAAGGTCTTTTTTCTATGAACTTAGTTTTCATCTGTTATCATCACTATGTTTTAGTCCTCAGTCACTCTCCTGCCCTCTCAGTGGCATTCAATAAAGTCAATGTTGCTCTACCTTATGATACTCATTATTCTTCACTGGCTTCTCTCAGTATTCTTGCTCTGAATTTTATTTGGCATAAATGTAGTAACTCCCTAAGATCTGGACCCTGTCACTTCTTACTCTCCAGATTCTGTTAGCTGGGTATCTTCATTATGTCCTGACTTTTGTAGGCTCTTGGGAACTCTGGTGGCATAGTACCTAAGGCACTTAACTGCTAACCAGAAGGCTGGCATTTCAAACCCACCAGCCACTCCTCAGAAGGAAGATTGGGCAATCTACTTCCGTAGAGATACTGCCCCGGAAACCCAAGTGGGGGGTGGTTGCTATGGGTCAGAAATGACTCGATGGCAGTGAGTGAGTAAGTTAGACTGATTTCTTAAGCTCCAGACTGTCCTTCTAACTACCCAGGAGATCTCTTTGCTGTAATGTCCCACAGGGTCTCTGATTCACTAGCATCCTTTCTTCCATGTTCTCATGGCTTATAATTTCCATACTATTTTTAATTTTCTTCTCTGCCTTAGCCCCCAAATCCTGTTAAGTTCTGTCGGATTTCTATCTCAACGGATCTCCAATCTGTCAGGTCAGTATTATAGCATGTGTCTACATAATAAAGTTGCATTGAAACCATGCAACTTCAATGTCCATCTCTGCATATAATTCCCTTATTTATGCCTCAGTTCCCTGGTAAGAAGGCTGCTGTGTGAACTCTTTAATAGACCCAAATCTGGCTGGTCTAATGTTGGGTGTTGTAGGAACCATTTACTGATATTAGTAAACTATAAACAGGTTCCTGTATAAGACGATTGAACACCCTTTTCTAGTGATCTCTGAAAAGTGGAAAATGGCCTTGAAAGTGACAATTCGGCATATGATTGGAAAATTGATAATTTTCTTATAAAGAATTGCTTTTTTTCCATATTTTGTTTTCTTAGTAAACAATGCTTTAGTTTTGACTAAAACATACCTCAATCAATTTTATTGATTGAAAAAGAAAATTAAACTTTGTATGTCAAACAAGTAGATTAAGTTTTCATCAAGTACTTTACCTAAATAGTTACTTAGGAAAAATATACTGGAACTTCATATTTAAATCTTTGGAAAATGACTAACACCCAGCAACCACATTTTTTTAAGGATATGCTTTCACTTAGAGCAAATCAAGCTTGCATTCATTAAATAATATACATAAAACAGCAAACTAGACATCATGTCACCTTGAGTAACATAAGAGCTTTCAGGAATATTTCATTTTGGTAGCTAGTTTCCTTTGGTATTAATAAATATTCTCTTGCCTTGTAAACTTCTTCAGAAACAGACTTACAACAATAGCATGATCATCTCATACATTTTTAATTTTTATAATTTTTATTGCTGACTTTCAAATAACTAAAGAAACTACGGTACCCTATCAAAGTGGTTGAACGAGGCTCTGAACTCATTCATTTGCTCCTGGGTAATGCCCTTAGCATCTCTTGTGAGGATCTGAGTCTCGACCTCATTGATGGTTCTGGCGATGGTTGTCAGCAGCAATTCCCATCCAACACGAATGTGCTACCAAAGAAAAGAGGAAATGATCAACTCCAGGTATTTCAGCAGATCAATTTGGCCTCTTAATTTTCATAACAGGAGAGGTGGCCCAAAGGGATATAAGAAGAGAGCTTACTTTAGATTTCCCTATATTTTTAAATTATATTTTTCCACTTTTTGCGAGATTGTATAGTAGAAAATACTCAGAACTGAGAGTAGGTTCTAACAGTCATAATTGGCACTAGATTAAATATACAATATACATTGTTCTTTTCCAGGAGCTCTGGTAGCATACTTCGTAAGGCATTTGACTGTGAACCAGAAGGTTGGCAGTTCAAACCCACCAACTTCTCTGTGGAAGGAAGACATGGCAACCTACTTTTATAAAGATTTACTGTCTCAGAAACCCAAAGGGGGTCACTATAAGTCAGAATCAACTTGATGGCAGTGAGTTTGGTTTCACTGAAAATATCTTTCCATTTACCAAGTAGCAGGATGAGCCCTGGATTGGAACTTCCAGCTCTCAGGGAGATCAAATGAAAAGCAACAGTCCAATTTGTGGTAACTTCTCTGTAGAAGGGTAATGGATTCATTGGAGTGATAATAATGATGATGATTTTGTTGTCAGTGAAGATGATAACTAACTTTATATTTACCTAGTTATTGATAGAGTTCACTAAACTTTTTTATATATAGTGAGGGGAAAGGCAAAGACTCCTAATTGCTATACTTGTAGAACTTAACAGGAACAAATAGAGACACATGTATGGAAAAAATAACAACAACAACAACAACAAACACCCTAAAAAGATGAAAAGGTCATAATTAGGTACAACAGGAATAAAGGCCTGTCCGGCTGCCATACCTCCATTGTGTAGTTAGTATGTTTGTTGTCAAAGACCAGGGCCTCTTGGATGAGCTGATGGTCACCTTCCAGCTTGTCAATGTTGTTCTTGTAGTTAATGATGTTGTGCTCATACTGTTTCAGCTGGTTCATCTGGTCTTCCAGGGCTCCTGTGATCTGGATGGAGCTCCGGGCAATCTCCTGACAGATGGAAATGGGTGTGCAGGAATAGAAGGGAAAGGAAAACAAAGTCAGGAAATGTTTAAGGTAACTATGTGGGTGCCATTATTCCTTATTGTGCTTCAGGGACTAAACTGGCACTGGACAGCAGCAAAGTCACTTGATTTTCTCATGTGGACTGGGAACCAGGGTGTGTCATAGAATGAAGTGTGGTCTGGTTCTAGTTAGTGCAAAGAATGGGAAAAAAGTCAACTGAGACTCAAAAATGAGGAGCAAGAGTCATTTCAACCTTACTACAATGAGGATGGGGAGCTCTGGTAGCGTAGTGCCTAAGGGACTTGGCTGCAAACCAGAAGGGTGATGGTTCAAACCCACCAGCCACTCCTTGGAAGAAAGGTTGGGCAATCTACTTTTGTAGTGATATTGACTCAAAAACCCAAGGAGGAGTCGCTATGAGTCAGGTCTCACTCGATGGCACATAACAACAACAACAACGAGGATGGGAGCTCTGGTAGCATAGTGACTAAGGCATTTCACTGCTAACCAGAAGGCTGGTGGTTCAAACCCACCAGCCACTCCTCAGAAGGAAGATTGGGTGATCTACTTCCATAGCAATACTGCTTGGGGAACTCAAGGAGGGGTCGCTATGAGTCGGATCCGCCTCAATGGCAGTGAAGTGTTTTTTTTTTTTTTTAATTTCTACAATGGGGATAAAACCTCCTCAGTCTGCCATGCCCTCCTTTGAGGGGGTGGGATGTGCTGCATGAGCCAAGTTGCGAGATAGATTTAAAACCCCTGGTGCTTTCTCTAGCACAAGAATTTATATTCTTAGATGTTTCTCCCTTTAAGAAAAAGACAAACATTTGATCACCAAAAAGGAGGTAGGGAGAGGAATAACTGTGCTAATAAATGTCTCTTGACTGTTCTTGGTGACAGGATAGACCCCAAAATAAGTGTCATTCAAAACTACTTTTTCTTAAATGTTCTAAAAATGCAAAGTATTTGTCACTCTCCACATGTCCTCCTTAGTGATGGAATGGTTGAAATCCAGGATAAAAACTGAGAACAAGCCCTGACATCTTTCTCAATAACAAATAATCAGATCTCAGGCAGTACACTTTGCGCCTCCTCAGTGTGCCCCTCCCTCTGTACCCTTCAAAGTACTGACATACTTTTCAGCCAGGGGCTGAAAAGAGAAAAGCTCAACGTGACAGAGGGCAGGCACTTTTCCAGCACTGAGAGGGGCTACTAGCAACTTCTCATAGGACGTGTCATTTACGAGCTGACTGGCACATTTTCAAGGCCTATGAGAAGCTCTCTGAAGGGTGCTGACCCACCTCCATCTTGTTCTGTATCCAGGGTCCGATGGCATTGGCCTGTGCAGCAAACTGGCGCCGCAGGCGCTCATTAGCATGCTGGCGAGCCAGCTCCTCTTGCAGGGACTGGTCCCGGACTGGTACGAGCTGTTTCACCTGTTGGTCCAATGGCAACAGAGGTGAGGGATTGGCTTTGGTTCAACAGGAATGATCATGGGAAGAGGTAACAGTCCAAGGGGAGGTGAGCAGACAAGTTGTGGAGAGAGAGTTAGCAAAAAATAATCAGAAGAGATGGGAGAGAAGAGACGGCAAAGGTGAAAGGAGGATATAGGAGGCAAAGGAAGGAAATGGAGGGTAAGTGGGAAGAGAAGGATTACAAATGGAGGAGGAAGGAACTAACGTATATGGAGCCTGCTCTGTGAGCCGGTCACTTAGACAGTGTCTAAGCTTTCAGGACAAGGTGACTTTCCCAACTCATTTCAGAAAATCTACTTTGCTGTCTGTGATTCCAGCACCTAATGCACATGAGTCTTCTTTCAAAACTTCACCAAGTGTCCCTCAAAAGACCTGCAAAGAAACTACTTTATGAAACTATGAGATCTACATAAATGGAAGAACATACCACGCTTATGGATAGGAAGATTGAACACTATGAAAATGTCAATACTACCCAATGCAATCTATACTTTCAATGCAATACCAATCCAGATACCATCAACATTCTTTAAGGATATGGAAAAAACCCATCACTAATTTTATATGGAAAGGAAAGACACATCAAAGCACTATTGAAGAGCAACAAAATAGGAGGTCTCACACTCCCAGATCTCAAAACCTACTATACAGCTACAGTAGTCAAAACAGCCTGGTATTGGTACAATGACAGACACACAGACCAGTGGAATAGAATTAAGAACCTAAATATTGATCAATTGACTTATGGTCAGCTGATCTTTGCCAAAGGCCTGAAATCCATTAAATGTGGAGGAGATAGTCTCTTTAACAAATGGTGCGGGCAAAACTGTATATCCATTTGCAGAAAAATGAAACAAGACGCATACCACACATCATACACAAAAACTAACTCCAGATGGATCAAAGACTTAAAATGTGAAATCTTAATCTATAGAGTGCCTCAAGAAAAAATAGGGGCAAATTAAACTGTCAAGCATAACCCAAACTTCAAAAGTAGCAGAAGATGAACTAGATGAACAGAGCTTCTAAACATTAATTTTTATTTTTCATTGTTTTTGTTTTCTGTTTTGTTTTCCTTTTTTTTTTTCTTTTTATTAGGATTTGGGTGAAGATTTACAGAGTAAATTCACTTTTCATACAGCAG
>NW_006922172.1:497531-543687 GCF_000298275.1 Orycteropus afer afer
GGCTCAGGGGTCCAAGATTATCTTCTGTGTCTGTGTTAATTGGTTTCCCTTTTCTTTGTTGAAGAGGGTCTGTGCAATCCTTCTGCCTAGTCCGCCATCTTGCCCCGCCTTCTTGTTTTACTTTTATCAGAGATATATTTTTCCTTTTTTTCGAGTGTTCCCTTCTCTCCCTTCTCATCCATGGTAACCAACAAAGAAAGTTTCTTTCCACATATAAACCTTTCCTTGACTTTTTACAATAATGAACTAATATAATATTCTTCTGTGATTGACTTATTTCACTCAGCATAATGTTCTCTAAGTTCATCCATTTATGCGGTGTTTTGGATATTCTACATTATTCTTTAGTGTTGTATAGTATTATATTGTGTGTATGTACAATAGTTTGCTTATCCATTCTTCTGTTGATGGGCACCTAGAGTGTTTCCATCTTTTTGCTATTGTAAATAGTGCTGCAATGAACATGTGTGCATATATGTGTTTTTGTCCTGGCTCTCAGCAATGAGATTGCTGGATCAAATGGTATTTCTAATTACAACTTTTTAAGGAATTGCCATACTGCTTTCCACAGTGGTTGTGTCATTTTACAGTCCCACCAGAGGTGTATGAGAGTCCTGATCTCTCCATATCCTCGCCAGCATTTGTTATTTTCTGCCTTGTTGAATTTTGCTATTAGTCCTGGGGCAAGATATGACATTGCCCAATTCATTTCTTATTCATGTTATTTGTATTCTCTCCCTCTGCAGTGTAGTAAATTACATAGTGTGGCTTTTCTAGCCGTAAGTCTTTGTAAACTCCTTGGTGGAATCTGCCATGAGCAACTGAGTAGCTCCTGATTGTTAAAGTTATCCATCTGGGTTATTTCTGTTACGAGTCTTCTGGGAAGTTCTCTCTCCTTCAGGTGTATAGAGTTCTGATGTTGGGATTGATTAGTTTGGCCTTTCCATGTGCACTGGACTCTGGCAGACTCAAAAGGAGCCCTCCTGGAGGCAGAAGAAATCTCTCACTGCCAGCTGGGAGATGCAAGAAGCACACATTGCTGAGAGAGAGAGATGAGAGACATGCATTGCTAAAAGAGAGACTCAAGAGACATGCACTGCTGAGGGAGAAAGACACTGAGAGACATGCACTTCTGGGAGGGAGACTGAGAGAGACTGTTGGCTGAGAGACAGTGGGCTGAGAGAGACTGAGTGTTTTCCTGAACTTGAATTGTAGCCTGTTACTTCCCTAATAAACTCCATAATCTGTGACTTCTGTGTGGCCACTGCAGTGAATTATTGAACCCAGAAGAGAGGTGGTGGGTGCTGTGGGGGGAATGGCTGGTGTCAGATTTAATGAAAGGGCTGGAGAGAGGCAGCATGTTTGGCTTTGCAGGAATAGGCATTGGGCTACTGATGGTGATTATGTCCTCCACTTGTGGGGTTAGAGGAAGTCAGAAGATGTGGCCTCTTTGTGCTTTTAGCACTTTCTTTTTCCTTGTTAAATTTTCCAGTGGTTTGTCAATTTTATTAATCTTTTCAAAAAACCTACTTCTAGCCTCATTCATTTTTTTTTCTATTGTCTTTCTGTTTCATTGATTTCTGCTTGAATCTTTATTATTTCTTTTCTTCTGGTGCCTGTAGGCTTTTTCTTTGCTTCTCTTTTTCTAATTGTTGGAGATGTTGGGTTAATGTGTTGATTTTGGCTCTTCTTTTTTGGTGTGTGCATTTATTGCTATTGATTGCCTCCTGATCACTGCTTTTGCTATGTCCCAAAGATTTTGGTATGTTGTGTTTTCATTCTCATTTGATTCAAGGAATTTTTTTAATTTCACATTTTATTTCTTCTATTACCCAGTCATTTTCAAGGAGGGTGTTCTTCAGTTTCCATGATTTTTCTCTTTCTCTGTCAATCTTCCTATTGTTCATTTCTAATTTTAAAGCATTATGATCTAAGAAGATGCTTTGCAGTATTTCAGTGTCTTCAAATTTATTAAGTCTTGCTTCATGGCCTAACATATGGTCTATCCTGGAGAATGATCCATTTGCACTGGAAAAGAATGTATATTGTGGTGTTTTTAGGTGAAGTGCTCTGTAAATGTCTATAAGGTCAAGTTGGTGGATTGTATTGTTTAGTTCTTCTGCATCTTTGTTGAGTTTCTTTCCAGTTGTTCTGCCTTTGATGGAAAGTAGTGTATTAAAGTCTCCTACTATGATTGTGGACTCATCTATTTGTCTTTTCAATCCTGTTAAAGTCTTATTTATGTATTTTTGTGTCTTTCATTGAGTACATAGATATTTATTAGGGTTATGTCCTCTTGTTCAATCAATCCTTTGAGTATTACATAATGTCCTTCCTTGTCTCTTATGGTGTTTTTTTTTTTTTTTTGTCTTAAAGTCAATTTTATCAGAAATTGATATTGTCACTCTTGCTCTTTTATGGTTGCCATTTGCTTGATAGATCTTTTTCCAACCTTTGATTTTTAGTCTATTTTTGTTCTTTGCCCGTAAGGTGTGTCTCTTGCAGACAGTATATTGATGGGTTATGTTTTCTTATCCAGTCTGCAACTCTTCATTTCTTGAATGGTGCATTTAATCCATTGACATTCAGTGTAATTATCAACAAGCATGAATTGGTTGCTGCAATTTTGTTATGTGTTTGTTCGTGGTGTTGATGATTTCTTTGTTCGATATAATTTTCTGTGCTGAGCTTATTTTTGTTTAACAAATTGTGTTATCATTTCCTTCATTGCTATTGTTTTAGTATTTGCTAAATATTTGTTCTTGTCCTCTTTTTCATTTTGATGTGAAGATTTATCATTTTTCTTGGAGGTTACCCTGTGATTTATAATTTTCTTCCCAAGTTTAGAACAGTCCATTCTATCTTGCAATTATCTTGACTTCTTCACCATTTAGAAGTTCTGTAACTACACTATTATTTTCCTCTTTTTGTTTTTTAGTTGTCCTCATTTGCCCATTGATGTCTCTGCTTCCCTGTTTACAATCTTGTAAGCTTATTTTACTTTGAATACTTCCATAACTGGGTTGGTTTCTGGGTTATGCCATCATATGTGTTAATAGTTGGCTGTTGTTTGCTGTTGTTGGTTCTCTGTCCAAAGGATTCCCTTCAGTATCTCTTATAAGGTTTATTTGGTTTTAACAAATTCCCTTAATTTCTGTGTGTCTGGAAATGTCCTAATTTCACCATCATATTTGATGGTACAATTTTGCTGGGTATACAACTCTTGATTGGAAATTTTTTTCTTTCAAGATTTTATATCTACAATCCCATTGCTTTCTTGCCTGCATGGTTTCTGCAGAGAAGTCAGAGCTTAGTCTTATTGGTTGCTCTTTGTAGGTAACTTTTCATTTTTCACATGCTCCTTTCAGGATTCTTTCTTTGTCTTTGGTTTTGGTGAGTTTGATGATGATATGTCTTGGTGATTTTCTTTTGGTTTCTATTCTGTTTGGGGTTTGTTGGACTTCTTCTCTTTCACCATATCATGGAAATTGTCTTCCAATAAATCTTCGACAATTTTCTCTGTGGTATTATTTGTGTCTTCCTGCTCCGGTATTCTGATTGCATGTAGATTATTCCTCTTGGTGGTACCCCACAGAATCTTAGGATTTCTTCATTTTGTTTTGATCCTTGTTCTGACTGATCCCTTTCCAAAGAAGTATTCAAGCATTTGTCTTCAATCTCATTGATTCTGTCTTCCATTGATTTGATTCTACTCCTGTGTCCATTCAATGTGCTATTTATTTCTGAAAATTTAGTATTAATCTTCTGGATTTCTACCTGTAGATTTTGTATCATTTCTAATTTTTTATTTATTTTGTCATTTTGTTCTTGTATTGTCTTCCCAAATTATTCCAGGGTTTTGTCCCTGTATTCCTTAATTTTGTCAATGTTTTCATTGATCTGTCTCCCAATTCCTTTGAAGGTACCTAAATATAATTATTTTGAATTCCTCAGCATAGAGTCCAATGATGCTTCTTCCAGGGATGTGTTCGGTTTCTATATCCTGGTCCCTTGTTTCTACTACTTTATCTTGCTTATTTGTGTGTACTGTGATAGTCTGTTGTCTCCACAAAATTGTGACATTGTTACATTTATATTGAGTTGGTGATTGTATGTTGGAATGATTCACCCAAGATTTTAATTTTCTCTGTTTTGTATTGATATATCTGAGTAAGCAGTGTACTGTGCTTCTATTTACAGGTTGTTAGCCCTTATGAACTCACTACCTATATCCTTTCCAGTCATCAGCCTCCTGTACGTCCATGCTGTCCTCGGCAAGTGGAGCCAATTCTGTGGTCCCTGGAACCTGAATGTGAATGCTCTCACTTTAAATATCCAAAATAACCACCACATGTGAATATTCAAAGTGACTGTGCCCTCTAGATAGCCAAAAGTCCACAGCTCAGTTTGTCTCATTCTTTGTTGTTTCCCTTTTTAGTCATCAGTCACCAGTGTAGTCATCCATCCAGCCCTTGGTGAGCATGGCTGATTTTCAGCTTAAATCTCAGGTCCTAACACCACTTGGAAATATTCAAACTGTCCGTGCCATTAGGATACCTGACAGTCCACAGCTCCATTCATCTCCTTATTCACCGGTTTCATTCAGGATCTTCTACTAGTTTGTGTTTAATCCACTTCTGCATCCTTCCTTTCAAAGCTTAGAGCTCCAGGATTATCATGTGTATCTGTGTCAATTGGTTTCTCTTCTTTATTGAAGAGGGTCTGTGTAGCTTGTCTGCCTATTCCACCATCTTATCAGAAGCCTAAAAATTAAATTTTTATGTGCTTCCAAAGACTTCTCCAAAAAAGTCAAAAGAGAACCTACAGATTGGGAAAAAATATTCAGGAATGACATATCAGACAAGGGTCTTATCCCTAAAATTTATAGGGAATTCTAACACCTAAACAACAAAAAGACAAACAATCCAATTAAAAAATGGGCAGAAGATATGAATAAACACTTCATCAAAGAAGATATTCAAGTGGCCAACAAACACATGAAGAAATGTTCACGACCATTAACCATTAGAGAGATGCAAATCAAACCAACAGTGAGATACCATCTTGCCCCAGCACTAATAGCAAAGTTCAACAAGGAAGAAAATAACAAATGCTGGTGAGGATGTGGAGAGACTCTCATACACCTCTGGTGGGACTATAAAATGATACAACCACTGTGGAAAGCAGTATGGCAATTCCTTAAAAAGTTGGAATTAGAAATAGCATTTGATCCAGCAATCCCATTACTAGTTACATAGCCTAAAGAACTGAGAGCCAGGACAAAAACAGATATATGTGCACCCATATTCATCACAGCACTATTTGCAATAGCAAAAATTTAGAAACAACCTAGGTGCCCATCAACAGAAGAATGGATAAGCAAACTGGTACATACACACAATGGAATACTATGCAACATTAAGGAATAATGTAGAATATACAAAACACTGCATAACATGGATGAACTTGAAAAAACTAATCTCACTGCCGTTGAGTCGATTTTGACTCATAGTGACTCCTCCTTGGGTTTCGGAGGCAGTATCTCTATGGAAGTAGATTGCCCAGTCTTCCTTATGAGGAGTGGTTGGTGGGTTTGAACTGCCATCTTTCTGGTTTGCAGTCAAATGCCTTAGGCACTACACCACCAGAGCTCCTGGAAGACATTATGATGAGTGAAATAAGTCAAACATAGAAGGACAAATATTGTATTAGTTCATTATTGTAAAAAGTCAAGGAAAGGTTTACACATGGAAAGGAACTTTCTTTGTTGGTTACCAGGGTTAGGAAAGGTTTACACATGGAAAGGAACTTTCTTTGTTGGTTACCAGGGTTAGGAGAGGAGGGGAGGGAAAAATGCAAAAATAATAAAGAAAACAATAAAAATAGAAAAGAAACTTCACCAAGTGTCCCTACTGTACAGATTAGAGGGAGACCTCAATGGAGCCCAATTGAGCATTGGCTTCCACTTAGTGCCACCTAGTGTCTGCTGGAAGAGGTATGTAAGAGCCTGCAGAACTCATCTCAGGGGGGCTGGGTCCTGAGTGCAGAGTGTTTGTGAATGTGAATGACGAGGAAATGACATCTTTCACTGTCTCTAATTGAAATTTGGGAGCTCTGGTAGCATAGTGCCTAAGGCACTTGACTGCTAACCAGAAGGCTGGCGGTTCAAACCCACCAGCCACTCCTTGGAAGGAAGGTTGGGCAATCCTACTTCCGTAGTGATACTGCCTCAGAAACCCAAGGTGGGGTCGCTATGAGTTGGGTCCAACTCGACGGCACATAACAACAACAACAACAACAATTGAAATTTACAAACACTCTGCATGAAGATAAAGGGCTCTGGTGGCATAGTGGATAAGGCATTTGGCTACTAACCAGAACGTCAGCAGTTCAAACCCACCAATTCTTCTGTAGAAGGAAGATGGGGCGATCCAATTCCATAAAGATTTACAACTTTGGAAATGCAACAGGAGTTGCTATGAATCATAATCAATTCATTGGCAGTGAGTTTGGTTTGGTTTGTTTCTATGCATAAAAATAAATTTCTTTTAAGAATGAGATAAAAAGGCTTAAATGATCCATTTTGACTATTAATATTTGTGGGCAGTTTCTCAAAACTTAGAAAGTGACAAATTACCAGGAATACTTCAGCTCCCCAGATAAAAGTATATTTCCTAATCATTTTTTTCTACATTTAAAATGCACATACATTTAGCAAATTGTTCACTCCATATACTGAACATTCTTTAATGAAACACTATAGGCAAGGCAATTCCACCAAATTTTCAGTGGGGATTTTTAAAATAGTTTCCTTTATAGCAGTTCAAACCCACCAATCGCTCCTTGGAAGAAAGGTTGGGCAATCTACTTCTGTAGTGATAGTGCCTCGGAAACCCAAGGAAGGGTTGTGATGAGTCACATTCAGTTTGATGGCAGTGAGTTTGGTTTGGTTATAGTATTATTATCATAAACTGTACTAGACAGGTAATAAACCTTTATAAGGTCTTCTTCCTTAAGGAACATAATCTCTACTTTCTTTTCCCACAAACTGCACAAGCTGCTGACTGGCAACATATTTCATCTGTGAAATGAGATGTAAGTTGGGGATAAGTAAAAATCCTGATTGTGATTGCAGAATTAGTTAGCCACTCTAATTCCTCAAGATTCTAATTTCCTCTCTCAATGTAGGCTTTAAGGAATACCCCATGGTAAGTGTCATTGTTTAGGAAGCACTGACTATATGTTTATGGTGATGGAAAACATGGCTAAGGATATTGGTGATGGCTGCATAATATGATTACAGGCAGTCCCCAGGTTATGAGTGTCTGACGTTCATACCACCCATGGTTACAAACCAATCTCCATGAAGTCTATTATATTTAAAATTCAAGGTACATAATATAGTTTGTAATAACAAAATAGGTGCTATTTTGTAGTGCATCAAAGCATTATTATTATTACTGTATTATTATGTTAAAGATGTTTTAATGTATCTGGAAGTATTTCTTTAATTTTTTTTTGCATAGAAAGGCACACTATACACTAAGATATACATTTGACTAACTGGCATTTGACAAATCATATTTAACTGTTCTGACTTACATACAAATTTAACTTAAAGACAGACTCAGAAAAGGAACTTGTTTATAGTATGTCAATTGTCTTGCCTGTAATGTAATTGGTGTCACTGAATTGTACACGTAAAAAATGTTGAATTGGCAAATACTGTGTTATATATAATACACACAATCCTCAAAGTGCCCACCTTGTCCCACTTGGCCCGGAGTTCGTCCATGGTAACAGTGCTGTATGGGTTGCTTGAGCTGATTCGGATGTTATAGCTTTGGATCACCTTCTCCACCTCATTCTGGATAGCTGAAATGGACTGCCTCTCTCCATCTGCCTCTGGCAATGTTGCCTTGAACTGCTCGTGGGCAGTGATCAGACTCTAAACCAAAAAAACATGCCAAGAAAACTGGATCATGCTTTAGTGTTCATTTAATAGGCTTCCATATTTCCCTCTGCACACCTATCAATATACTTTCAGAAATCTCTGGAGGAATATATGCTGGATGTTTTAGAAAAGTAATCTCGTGCTCAAAGAAGTCAAGTTCCTTGGAAATGGGAAAAAGATATCATGATGACTATTCAACAGTCTGATATCCATTTAAGTAATAGACATTAATCTATAGTCTTCAAAAAATAATTCCTTTTTTTAAAGGTTTGCTTACATAATTTCTGGTCTCCAACTATTGTTTACCTCTTACTCTCCACTAACAAGGAGGCCTGGTAGTGCAGTGGTAAAGCACTCAGCTGCTAACTGAAAGGTCAATGGTTAGAGCTCACTGGCTGTTCCATTGGGAGAAGATGTGGTAGTCTGCTTCCCTAAAGATTCACAGCCTTGGAAACAGTATGGTGCAGTTCTATCCTGTCTTAAAGGGTCACTGTGAGTCGGAATCAACTCAATGCATTGTATAACTCCCTAACAAACAGAACTCAACTTAGCTGCTCTTCCTTATTACCAGTTTCACATTTGTAGTCCTATAACAAGATCATTTGCTGCCTTTATACATAAAGACAGCAAGGGAGCTCATCCTAGTCTTCAAAAAGAAAAGGCCATGGAAACCTACTCTTTCCTGTAAGGCTCTATAAAACCTACATTTATCAAAGCTATACTATGGCCTTAGTGTTTAAGAGCGCAGCCCCTTAAGTTCACCTGTAGGAACACCTCACTACCATGTGGCTTACGCTCAAGTGAGAAGTTAATGCTCACTTTAGGTGTTGCAATAGTAGTTAACACATTTTTTAAACTAAGGTGCAAAGGTTAATTTGGGCTTTCTAGCCACATTTTTCTTAGTAGAAAGCAAATAAAACAGAACTTCAGATTTAAACTAAAATTCCTTTCCAATGCAGTATGAATACAAAGCTGGCATTCAGTTACCTGGATTTCCTCAATGCTGTGGACAATAAACATGTCTTGCAGATCCTCCATTGCACCCTCCATCCAATTATTGAAGGGAGCAGCTCTCTTGGCAAACTCCAGATGCAGCTGATCAATGGTTTCTAGCAATTTTTCAGTTCTCTGAAGATTAGTTAAATGGAAGCAATCATTATCACAGTATAAATAATAAAAAATTATTCAAAAATTCAAATAAGTATTCCAGAACAGTAAGCTATTATCTAACATTTTGTTAATCATAACTTTCCTATGATTGGCACGTGTATAAAAAAGATTAACAAATGCTCAAATGATTAGACTGATGCCCTGCAGTTCTTGCATGTACCTTCTGAATCATGGAGGATTTAATAATAACACAAGCACAGTTTTAAAGTACTTAAATTACTCTAGTAAGAACAAAAGCAGTTAATTCTGACTTATATGACTCCCTGTGTTACAGAGTAGAAGTGAGCTCTATAGGAATTTTTTGCTATAATCTTTATGGAAGCAGATCACCAGGCCTTTCCACCATGGTACTGCTGGGTGGATTTGTATGGCCAACTATTAGGTCAGTGGTTGAGTACTAACCATTTGCCCTACACAGGGACCTAAAGCATTCTATTACATGCTACTATATACTTAAAAAAAAAAAAAAAAAAAACCTGAGAACCCACATATAGTATATAGGAACTTGCTTTCATGTAAAGTTGTACTTTATGAATGATAGGATAACAGAAAATGTGGAGTTCTTGGGTGGTGCCAAGAGTTAACATGCCCAACTGCTAACTAACAGGTTGGAACTGGTTCACATCCACCCAGAGGCTTCTGGGAAGAAAGGCCTAGCAACTGACCTACTTCTGAAAAATCAGCCACTGAAAACCCTATGAATAGTAACCATGGATGTACAACGTGAAGAATGTAATTGTGATAGTTGGAGTTATGTGTCCATTTGGCTGGACCACAATTCTGAGTGGTTTAAGCAGTTGTGATGTGGGTTATCTCATGATGAGATCAGATGTATATGTTTTGAGCAGCCAATCCATTGAAAGGGAGTTTCCCTAGGGCCTGCTTCCAATATATTTATGGACATCTTGGGAAAAAGAGACACACTTCTGTGCATTGGGATCCTGTTGTGCTGCCTACAAGTGTCTGTGAGCAAACAATCCACCATTCAGCCTGGAGATCTTGGATTCGTCATTCGTTGGAGTCAACAGCCAGCATACTGCCTGCCAACTTTGAGCTTGTCAGCCCCTGCAGCTGTGTGAGTTGGGAAAAGCCTCCAGCTTAACATTTGATCCAAGAACTTAGGACTTTGCAGCTACTATAAGTCTGTGAGCCATTTTCTTAAGATAAATTTCTCTTTTTCTCTCTCTCTATAAGCTTTACTGGTTTTGCTTCTCTAGAGAACCCAGCCTAACACAATAATCAATGTAACTGAATTGTAAATGCAGAAACTATCATATTGGCAAATGTTTTGGTGCATGTATTTTCACCACAATAAAAAAAGTAAATAAATAAAAATTGAAAATAAAAAGAAAAGAAAATCCTATGGAGCACAGTTCTACTCTGAGACATATGGGGTCTCTGTGAGCTGTAATCAACTCCATGGCAACTAGTACTGCTAACCAAAAATTTAGAGTATCTTTCTCATTTTCTAGTCGCCAGTGTGCAGTGTGCCTTTGACAACACCACCGCCCTAGTGAAGACCAAAGAAAATACAATATAATGTTCTCAGATTCTCATTCATGATTTGACAAGAGATTCTTTCTTGCTTACCTGTGCACATGAGACCAGAAGGCTTTAAACGATAGAGAATAATACTGTACTTCTTTCAAATGGCCCAGATAATGGGGAGCAGAAAGGGCATTTAGTTCTAAAAGTCTTCCTTGCTGTTGTTAGGGGCCATCAAGTCATCTCTCACTCATAGACACCTTATGCACAGCAGAATGAAACACCACCCAGTCCTGCACTAGCTCCATGATCCTTGCTATACTTGAGCCCATCACTGCTGCCACCGTGTCAATCCACCTCATTGAGGGCCTTCCCCTCTTTTGTTGACCATTCACCTTACTGAGCATGACATCCTTCTCCAATGAATGGTCCCTTCTAGCAACATGACCAAAGTGTGTGAGACAAAGTCTGGCCATTCTTGCTCCCAAGGACCATTCCAGCTGCACTTCCTCCATGACAGACCTGTTAGTTCTTTTAGCAGTCCATGATACTTTCAGCATTCTTTGCCAACACCACAACTCAAAAGCATCAACTCTTCCTCAGTCTTCCTTATTCATTGTCCAGCTCTCACATGCATATGAGGAGATTGAAAATACCATGGCTTGTGTCAGGCACACCATATTCCTCAAGGAGACATCCTTGCTCCTCAGCACTTGAAAGAGGTTTTTTTGCAGCTGATTTGCCCAGTGCTACAAGTCGTCTGATGTCCTGACTGCTGCTTCCATTGGCGTTGATTATGGAACCAAGCAATATGAAGTCTTTGACAACTTCAATCTTTTCTCCATTTATCATGATGCTGCTTATAGGTCCAGTTGTGAGGATTTTTGTTTTCTTTATATTGATATGTAATCCATACTGCAGACTGTATTCTTCAATCTTCATCAGTAAGTGCTTCAAGCCATCCTCACTCTCAGCAAGCAAAGTTGTGTCGTCAGCATACTGCAGGTTGAATAAGTCTTCCTCCAATTCTGATGCCATGTTCCATATAGTCCAGCTTCTCAGATTATTTGCTCAGCATACAGATTGACTAAGTATGGGAAAGGATATAACCCTGACACACTCCCTTCTTGATTTTAAACCATGCAGTGTTCCCTTGTTCTGTTTGAATGACAGCCTCCTGGTCTATGTACAAGTTCCTTATGAGTACAATTAAGTGTTCTGGAATTCCTGTTCTTCTCAGTGTTATCCACAATTTGTTAAGATCCACACAATCAAATGCTTTTGCATAGTCAATAAAACACAAGTAAACATCTTTCTGGTATTCTTTGCCTTGAGACAAGATCCATCTGACATCAGCAATGATATCCCTTGTTCCATGTCCTCTTCTGAATCCAGCTTGCATTTCTGGAAGTTCTCTGTCAATATACTGCTGCAACCATTTTTGAATTATATTCAGTAAGATTTTACTTGCATGTGATATTAATGATATTGTTTGATAATTTCCACATTTTGTGGGATCATAGAAAAGTCTTCCTTAATAACAGTCAGTCATTCTCTCAACATTTATTAAGTGGATATGTAACAGCCATTTGGAATTGAGGAAGGCTGATTTCACTGATTTTTAAAAGCTTCCTCAGAGTCAAAGTGAAAAGACTCAGAAAGCTAGTAACTGCTCCTTTCTTTCATGTAGTATGAGTCTTCAGTGATGAAAGATGATTAGCTACAGTTAAATACTAGTTACTACTTACTTACGGTTGGTGGTGCAAAAGTGCATACTTGACTGCTAATTGAGAAGTTAGAGGTTCGAGCCCACCCAGATGTGCCTTGGAAGAAAGGCCTCCTGAAAATTCAGCCATTGAGAACCCTGTGGAATATAGTCTGCTGTGATACACAGAGTTGGCCTGAGTCAGAGTTGACTTGGTGGCAACTGATTTTTTTTTTTTTTTTACTTACTCCTATTAATCAAAGTATTACAATTGGATAAAGCCAAATTCAGTCTGTTTCATACCAACTTTTCCTTACTATAACATTGCATTTTCCCTTGCACATCTAAAGTTAGGCTTTTTCTGACTTCCTGACTCAGTGACAGTTCAGTTTGCTCTTAAAGAAGGACTTTTAGAAACTCATTTTATGATACAAAATAGGTTTATACCATACTCTTATTATCTTTTGGAATTTTCAAAATCAAAAGTATGCTTCACTGTTGTAAGGATATACTATAGCACAAAGCTACCAACTTTCCTTTTCCTTACTTTTTTGTATTTTCTTTAGAATCTCCTTTCACTAGACAATCTGTTTAGTTTTAGATACATAATACTATATAACAACATAAAAATAATAACAGTGACTTAATTAAAGAGCCTCTATTAAAAGATTTCATGGCGCCTTGAAGTCTTCACCTCCAGGGCTTCTCTTCTCTTCTGAGTAAGCGTTCCCAATCTGTCCCACTGGTCGCAAATCTTCTGGCACCGATCATTAATATTCACAGCATCATGATAGTCCAGCTCACTATTAAAAGTGAAAAGGAAGATTAACTTTTCAAGATGATATGAAGAAAAATGGATACAGGGTCAAAATAAATAGACTATTTTTTTTTTTCCTTCAAAGATGTGTTAGAGAGAGAGCTGGTGTGACAGTTTAGGGTTTCGATAATCATTGCTACTGCAAACATTACTATTATTCTCTGACAATCCTGAGATGAATCAGTAAAACTCTTGTTAGCCAACAGATTTCTAAGCAGATAGAAACTGCCTTCTTAATGCTGGAGGCTAACTATATTCTATCTTGGTTCCATCTCAGAGAACAATATTTTTAAATGGCTGTGCACCTCTAAAGTAACCTGACCCTCTGGCCAGGAGGACAGTCCTCTGGGCTGTGCTGTAGCCACAGTGACTGGAACATAAAAATGAGTCAAGAAGGGAAGGAGGTATCAGCTTGCACTGCATTGTGTCCTTGGCTCCTCTCAAAGGGCACTCACCTCCCCACTGGACGGGAGTGTCATGTCCAGAAGAAGCACTGTGCCTCTATCTGGATCTGGAGGCATTTCCACAATGTAATCTGAGCAAAGCTCTCCAATTTACAGGCAAAGATGCTGAATTTAGTTATTATGCTGCTAGTGAGAAAGGCAAGAACAAAGTGATTTCTCATTATTTACTTTTCTTCGCCAGACCTGCCTATACATCCTATTGTTAACTACTTCAGACCAAAGTAGATATTAGGCTTTTCTTCCTAGTCCATTTTAGTCTGGAAGATCCACTGAAACATGTTCAGCATCATAGCAATATTCAAGTCTCCACTGACAGAGGGTGGTGGCTGTGCATGAGGTGCATTGGGTAGGAACAGAACATGGGTCTCCCACAGGAAAGGAAAGAATTCCACCACTGAATCAGCACTGCCTTCAGGTCCATTCATCCTACATGGGATCTTTGTGAGATAAGGTACTTTGAAGTTAACATTAAAGCTAATGTTGACTAGTAAATCTTGATTAAAAATTTAATCATCTTTTAGTTCAGATTAAATGCAAGACACATAGAGGATTAAAAACATAGTCAAGAAACCTCTTCAAAAAGAGAACAAGATAAGACACGTTCCCGGATATACTCTCCTCACCTATCAAATCCATTTCCCTGAAGCTTAAATTCATTTATTTCTTCTCTCAACTTTAAATTAAGACAATGGTTGTTCATTGCTTTTTTTTTTTAATTTTTCCTTTGTTGTTGCTGTTGTTATGTGCCATTGAGTGGGACCCAACTCATAGCAACCCCTCCTTGGGTTTCTGAGGTGGTATCACTATGGAAGTGAATTGCCCAACCTTCCTTTTGAGGAGTGGCTTGTGGGTTTGAACCACCAGCCTTCTGGTTAGCAGTCAAGTGCTTTAGGCACTATGCTACCAGAGCTCCCAAACTTCTTTTAGTGCATTTTATTCTGTTTCTGTTATTGAATGAAGTAGATACATATGGCTATTAGTTGATAGTTTTTTCAGCAGGTAAGAAGCTCCATATCACCTAATTAAAGTTCCCAAGAGGAAACAGCAGCTTTCTACATACACCTAGTCTTCACTAGAGTGAGATACAAAGTGAAAAGTTATGGCTATTCAGAATGCAAATATTAAAAGGAAGATAGACTTTTCCCAAACACAAAAACAAAAATTTAGGAATCCTTCTACTGACCCACAGTGCAGATATCAATGCTGACCCTCCACAGTTATCTTTAGAGAAGGCATCTTCTACTTTATACATAAGCGTTCTACATATAACTGCTGTCAAAGAGCATGAGTTTTGAGCTGCACATAACTAGATTTCTATGAACATTGAGAATTGTACAAAAACGTCAATTTATTATTTTAGGAAAGGTATTAGTAGCAGGAAAATGAAAACAGATTTAAATGCTATATATGGTTATCTCTTGACTGTGTAAAGAAATAGGCATTGAAGTTACTAATAACATACAATTATTACTCAGAGTTTATGGGCAACACCTAAAACTATTTAAATTGCTTGTGGGAACTATTATAGAATGATTAAATACTTTGAGCTTCTTTTCATCCCCTTATTTTATTTATGAGTAGCTGTTAATGAGCAACCAAATGGTCAATATTCAAGAAGCATGAAAATGAGGACACAAATATAGTATACAAATTGGATATACAAATAATTAAGAGTTCATTGAGGTAAAGCCAAATAAGTTAGATACTCTTAAAAGAGATTTTAGCTATTAATTAATGGGCTTGCTCTCATAAAAAGTGAGGAAAATGATAGTTTAAAATGTATTATATTAAAATACATTTTTAGTATTTGTTTTGAAAAGTTACCACTATGTGAAACACTTTTAACAATCTGATAGATATATCAATCATTATAACGAGGAAGAAAGGAGTAGAGAATATTTATCAAAAAGCAGCATGGGTCTTTTAAAAAACCTAGAGGAACATAACATTGAGGCTCTTGCCCTCTTGGGGGGAGTACCTGTGTGGTGTAAACCTTTAATGCATTTGGCTGCTAACCAAAAACTAGAGGTTCAAGTCTACCCAGAGGTGTCTCAAAAGAAAGACTTAGTGATCTGCTTTTGAAAAATCAGCCATTGAAAACCTTACGGAGCACAGTTCTGTTTTGGCACTCATAGGATCACTGTGAGTCCGAATCAACTTGATGGCAACTATTTTTAATTGGTCCTCCTGGAGGGCAGCTGCCCTGAGAGGCTACACATGACAATATAGATGGGAACTTAGTCACTCCTCCCTGTTTTTTTAAACTGCTTGGGCTCTATGATGTATGGTGATGGCATTGTGCTAGTTCCTCCGATAAGATAAAAAATATGAAAACGAAACAATTTATTTTATGGTAAAGAAAAGTGGGGCAGTAACACCTTTTCCTTTACAGGTAAGACAGTGATTTTTGTTTTGTTTTGTTTCTTGGATGGACAGTGTAATACCATTTCCTCTACTCTGCCCTGGTTAGGCTGCCTGTCAAGAGTCACATCCTAGGCCTCCATGTTTACTTCTCACCCTCTGGAAGCTGACTCCTATACTGAGGGGTGAGGTGCTGCTGAATAACAAACAGGACATGGTTATCTGACCACAATTAAAGAACCAAACCTGAAGTCAGTTTGTTTCTTTAAAAACCAGTTGGCATCAAGTCGACTCTGACTTGCTGATCCCATGTGTGTCATAGTAGAACTGCTTTTTTAAAAATTTTATTTGTTTGTTTTTATAGGCTGATTTTTTGGAAGTAGATCATCAGATCTTTCTTTTGAGCTGTCTCGGGGGGACTCAAACCGTCAACTTTTCAGTTAGCAGCAGAGCAAGTTAACTGTTTGTACCACCCAAGGAGTCCTTTATTTATTTAAACAAAAACCAAGAAACCTCCACCACAAAGGCCTCCAACTTTGTCCACTCAAAATTTAGTCAAGAGAAAGAAAGGCAGGCCTCCAAGCACTGTCCTTGTGGTGGTTATCTCAAGAAGCTCTTTGTGTCATCCTTACACTATACCTACAACCCAGTCAGGTTCATGGGAAACAGTGTCTCAGCTAAATGTCAGCAGCTGCATGCCTGGAAATAGAACATACTTCAGCTCCTGGGCAATGGCAGCAATCTGTTCTACCCGGTCCTGGTGGGTTGCCAGGTCGCTCTCAAATGCCTCGTGTTTCCGCAACAAAGCCCGGACCTCAGTCAGGGATGCAGACTCATAGTCCTTCTGCAGCAAGATCTGCTCTTTGCCTGGAAAGATTGTAGCAGGGTATTAAAACTCTGCTTTCACATCGTAACTTCTTCCTATCATCAGAACTCTTGGTTATCATTAAAATGCCAATGAACCAAGAGAAAAGGGAGAGAAGATTGGCAGTATTGAAGAAGGAGGCCAAATATTTCAATTGGAATTCAGGCTGTTACTCCCATTCACAATGCACCAATTACGTTTACATTCTGAGCTCATTTTACATATACCTAAGCAATATCACTATGGAAGTAGATTGATTGCCCACTCTTCCTTCTGAGGGAGATTGGGCAATCTACTTCTGTTGGGATACTCCTCCGGAAACCCAAGTAGGGGTCACTATGAGTCGTATCTGACTCGAGGGCAGTGAGTTTGGTTTGCTTAATAAATATCTGGGAACTCTGGTGGCATAGTGCCTAAGGCACTTGACTGCTAACCTGAAGGCTGGCGGTTCAAAACCACCAGCCACTCATCGGAAGGAAGATTGGGCAATCTACTTCCATACAGATACTGCCTGGGAAACCTAAGGAGGGGTCACTATGAGTCTAACTGACTCCATGGCAGTGAGTTACAAATATCCAATGATCCTCCAGGTTTAACAATGGTAGAAAAGCATGCTGAGTGCTTTCTAAAATACAAATATGTATCATTAGTAATTCTAAGCAAGAAGTATCTGATTTTCCAGTGTGATGGTGAGTTAAATTAGTAACCATTAGCTCACAAAAGCTACATGGGGTAGATAGATAAAACATTTGTTCTCTATTTGCCCACCCCACTGGTTCTGCCCAACCCCAATTCTTTTTATTAGAAACTGACATTTTCTGTGGTTAAATGCACCCTGCATTTTTTTTCCTGATAATATTAGAAATATTCCTTTCTGAACTTCCACTCTTTCCCAATAAATATTTCTTACATCTAGTTACTGCTGTGGTCCTTATAACTGAACCCAAATTTAATCTTTGCTGGTGACCTTTAAGAATTTGTTTCACAAAGCTAAAAATGGAAATTAAATCATTATATATTTAGCAATCATAACATAGCACTATGTGCCTGCCAGTTGCTGATTTAAATACTTTACAAACTCCTGAAATCTTCATAAAAACTCTATGAGGTAGGTATTACTGTTATCCTTATTGTGAGGAGGACTGTGAGGCACAGAGAGGTTAGGGACTTGTCCAAAGCTAAAGCTAAGTTTCAGAGCTGGGACTCCAAACATGTCTGGCTCCAGGGTCCATCCCTGTGACTACCTTCCTATGCCATATAAACAGTAAAACAAAAAGCAAAAGGGACCAAGGATGAAGGGGAAACCTCCCTGACCTTTCCTTAAAATAGATTATTATGTGATGAGGAAAATGTTATATTCTTCGACATTATTTACTCTAGTAGATTGCCAAAGAATATTATGAGCATATTATGAAGGCTATGGAAACATGGCCTGAAAGAAATAGGGGAATCTAAGAGAAAAAAGGAAGCTAGACTACAGAAAATGATACATTGCAGTCTTTCTGCAATCTGCTTCCCAAGTAGATTTTCTAAGTGGGAAATTATGTTGCTTTGTGGAATTTGATAAGCATTCTATTGGCAGAAGCCTATATCTGGGCCAGGGCTGTATGACCCACACTTAGGGAATAATCAGATACTTGCTGAATCAAATTGAAAGAATGAGGGGAAAACAGGAGGAGGTCAGACTTTACACAGGTAGATGTGGGAAGAACACGTTGGGCACCATTTTGTGAAGAAATATATTATCTGCTCAAGCAGAAAACAAACTGTCCACATCTTAGAGAAATTTAGTAATGAGACAGTAAAGGAGAAAAAAGTGAGGATACCTACTCACACATTCACAGAACTTAGGGATAGGGCCAACAGTTGGCCCTGAGTTTCTGTTCACAGTTCAACTCTAATTTTTCAAAATCCAAATTTAAGTTGCATCTACTCACCATATGCCCAAGTCTCATGTGTTGAAGCCTTCTGCCTAAACTTCTCAGCCAGATGCTCCACACGCTCCAGCCTCCGTATCTCGTTGAGCAGCCATTCCTCATAGCCCTTCTCAGCCTGCTCCAGCCTCTGCCAAGCCCCAGCGATGTCCTGGAGAGTGTGAGGACAGAGAAGGCATACTCATTATGCTCCAGTTCCCTTTTATTAATATCCAGTACCACGTGTTTGACAGTATTTTCCTGGCTGTTTTCTTTTTCCCCACAACCAACCATTAAATTATTTTGGTGTCCAAATGTATTATTATCATTGGGGGATTTTAGTTGTATCATCAGCCAATAAATAATTCACACTTCTCCAGATTAAACATAGACTTGTAGGATTTTAATTTTCTGGCTATGAAAGTTGAAGCTTCAAACTGAATCAATTCAAAACAATTTTTACTCAGCAATGGAGAGAAATTCCATCCATTCAGTCATTAACAACTATTTACTGGGCATGTAGCATGTGCCAATTCATGGTGACCCTATAGGACATAGTAGAACAGCTCCATAGGATTTCCAAAGCTGTGTATCTTTTCAGAAGCATCTTTCTCCCACCAAGGGGCTGTGGCTTTGAAGTGTTAAACTTTTGTCTAGCAGCCAAATGCTTTAACCAGTGAGATACTATGAGGCAGAACTGATCAATGGCAAGGTTTGTTTTGGCTTGGTTTGGTTTAGCATGTTCCAGGCATGCTGGAGAAATTTTATAAGAGTGAACAGGACCTATAAAGTCTCCCAGGGGGCTGTGGTAGTTCAGTGGTAGAATTTTTGCCCTCCATGTGTGAGACCCAGCCAATGCACCTCATACACAGCCACCACCCTGTCTGTCAGTGGAGGCTTATGTGTTGCTATGATGCTGAATAGGTTTCAGCAGTGCTTACAGACGAAGACAGACTAGGAAGAAAGGCCTGGCAATCTCCCGAAATCCACCCAATCAAAAATCTATGAATCACAAAGGTTCGATTTGATTCTCAATGGATCACTGGGATGGCATAGGACCTGGCAGCATTTTGTTCTGTTGTGTGTCACCATGAGTTAGGAGCCAACTAAACTGCAAGAAACAACGATATGAAGCCCCCCTTCCTGCTTTCAGGATTATGGGGAGAAAGAAAATGCACAAGTACTCAACCAAACAAGTTAATTTTAGCTGTGAAGGAAAAACAAAGCAGGGTTAAGTGATACCATGGAAATGGTTCTCTTAGGCAGATTACAGAGAAGACCTCTGTGAAGAGGTACATTTTTGGTGAAACCTCCCTGCTTAAAAGGCAAGCCATGTGAAGAACAGGTGCACAAGAACTTAGACTGAGGGAACAAACTGAAAGCCTGAGAAGGGACAAGCTTGAAGTGTTGGGAGAAGCAAAGAAGGCTGGCTTGGCTGTGGTGCAGGGAGTGAGGGGTAGAAGCTGAGGTCAGTGAGATGGGGTGGGTCAGATCTAAAGTGAAAACAAAGAGTAAACAATAAGGAATTTGGGTTTTATTCTAAATATTTTGGGAAATCATTGGAGGTTCTGAAATGAAAGGAGACATCTGATTTTCATTTTAAAAAGAGCACTGTGGCTACTGTGTGAAAAATGAATTTCAGGGAGCAAAAGAAGAGAGAAAAAGAAAGAAGAGCCAGCCTGAAGGTTATTGCAGCATCCAAGAAGAGATAAGGAGTCCCTGGGTGGTACAAATAGTTAACACACTCACTCTCACTGAAAGGTTGGAGGTTTGAGTACACTCAGAAGTTCTTCAGAAAAAAGGCTTGCTGATCTACTGCCAAAAAATAAGCCACTGAAAACCTTACAAAGCATAGTTCTACTCTGACACACATAGCCTCTGACACACACACACGTGTTGCAGTTGACTTAACAGCACATAATTTGGTTTGGTTTTAAGGAGAGATAATAGTGGCTTAGAACAGGGTGATGGCAGTGGAGAAAACGTAACAGGTTTAAGAAATAATCTGGAAGCAGAGGCAACATGATTTGCTGGGGAGGTGGAGGCAAGAAACTGACAGAAAGGGAAAGATCAAGTATAACACTTGGGTTTGGACTTCAGCTACTTAGAATGGTGGTGACACTTACTAGGATAGAGAAAACTGTGGCAGGACTATTTTGGATATTAGGTGTAAAGTGCTTTTGAGACATTCAAGTAGATATAAGGAGCCTGGAGCTCAAGGGAGAAATCAGAGCTGGGGATGTAAACTTTGGGCAACGTTAATATTACAAGAGGTAATGAAAGCCATGGGCTGCATGAGATCAGTTGGAGGAAGTAAAGATAGAGAAGTGAGCTAAGTACCTTGTCCAGGAGCTGCCAACATGTAAAGACTGTAAAGGAGGTAAAGCCTTCATTCGAAAGAGACAGAGAAGGACTTGCGGGTGAGATGGAAAGAAAGCCAGTAGTATCTAGAGTAGAAAGAAGGCCAGGAAGGAGGCAATGACCAACTGATGAGTCAAAAGCTACTGATGAGTCCTGGAAGGTGCAAATACAAGTGACTACTGGATTGCCAACATGGAAGCTACTGGCTTGGACTGGAAAAGTTTCAGGGGAAGGGACAGAAGTCAGAGTACTTACTGCAGGCTGCAGAATCAACTAAGTGCATGAGAGGTAAGGGACTGAAATTGGTACCATAAAGAACTCTTTTAAGATGTTTTGCAGTAATCCCACTGCTGTCAAGTCGGACCCGACTAATAGTGACACCTTCTTGGGTTTCTGAGGCAGTATCACTATAGAAGTAGTTTGCCCAACCTTCCTTCCGAGGAGTGGCTGGTGGGTTTGAACTTCCAGCCTTCTGGTTAGCAGTCAGATGCCTTAGGCATTACACCACCAGAGCTCCTGGAGAGGTACACAAGAGGTACAAAAAGAAGGATCCAGGAAAAGGTAACCACAGGCAGGAAGTGGGAAGAGAGTTGTTATACTGTGGGGGTTTCAATTAATGTTACAGAACAAACTGTGTATGAACTGTTGAATG
Organism: Orycteropus afer afer; assembly: GCF_000298275.1. Taxonomy (NCBI): domain Eukaryota; kingdom Metazoa; phylum Chordata; class Mammalia; order Tubulidentata; family Orycteropodidae; genus Orycteropus; species Orycteropus afer. The sequence continues at coordinate 519,279 of NW_006922172.1, forward strand.
GAAAACAAATTTGCTCTGAAAAATTTCACCTAAATCACAATAAAAAATTAAAAAAGAAAATAGCATTAGTACTCATATGATTTGGATAATTCTAAGTTTACAAAAAAAAAAAAAAGTTATGGATTTTTTTACACGCTATTTCTTAGGTGGGTGATCCAGTGGCGTAGTGCCTAAGACATCTGACTGCTAACCAGAAGGCTGATGGCTGAAACCCCACCAGCCACTCCTTGGGAGGAAGATTGGGCATTCTACTTCTGTAGAGATACCGCTTGGAAACCCAAGAAGGGGTCACTATGAATCAGATATTTGTAAGAAAGAAGACAGCAAAAAATGAATTTCTCAAGTTTATTTGACTACAAGACTTAGTGCGTTAGGCACTATGCCACCAGAGAGAAATGGAGTAATTGTTTTAGGGACATGTGGACTCATAGGTTTTTATAGTTTGTTTGGTAGCTTCTAGAGCACTTTTGTATGCTTATGAGAATGATTCTGTAGAGAAGAAGAAACTAATGAGTGTAATAAATCAGTAGGACTAAGACCCTGAGAAGGTCAACAGCATAGGCCATAGCAGCAGGGAAGACAGAGTACATAATCTAATGCTGGTAGAGCTACTGCGTGGTGGGGAGATGAGGCAAGGTCATGAGGAAAAGGAGGAGAGCAAAAGCATTTATTAAAGGGATGCTCTTTGAGTGGTAAGTTGGAGTCAAGAACTGCATGATGGTAGGGGAAAAGGACTCCCTGGGTGCTGCAAATGTTTAAGCGCCGAGCTGGAGGTTTGAATCTATCCAGAGGCACTTTGAAAGAAAGGCCTGGCGATCTACTTCTGAAAATTCACTGAAGACCATATTGGGCATAGTTCTACTCTTATACACAGGAGTCAAAGTTGATTCGACAGCAACATTAGGGAAAAATAAAACAACAAAAAAAAACTGGTTTAGGGAGAAAAAATCACTCAAGAATGAAGTGCTTACTGGTCCAAAATTATATCCATGTAACTGCAGAGATTAAAGAAATTAACATCTTCATCAATGCCCATCAAAAGCCTTTATGGAAAGAAGTGCCCTTCTAGGGGGATAGGAGGCTTCCTTCTCTCACACTCACCGACACCATCTTGCCCTCAGAGGGCATGAAGGCAGGCCGGTTGCTGATCCTCAGTTTGGTCTGCAGGGTGTTGAAGTTGATTTCCAGCTGGCACTTCTCCTGCACCTTCGGTGGCTTGTGCTTCCGACGGTAGTCCCGGAAGTCCTCCAGCTTCTTCTGCATGGCTTGCATGGTCTTCTCGGGGGTACGATTCTCTAGCCAGGGGATTGTGCGGCGAATCCATTCCAAAAGCTGGTCCCAAAACACAAAAAGACTACTGAAACCTCCCAGCAAACTGCCCCAATTTGAAAACAGAGGAACCTAACAATTTGGGATGGAGTACTCAATGTTCCCAAGTAAACAGAGGTGTGATTAAAAGACCCCTTACTAAAAGGTGGATGTTATAGCATGGATGGAATCCTCAGTGTTTCTGGACACAGCATTCATACTACCATTCCCATTCTGCCTCCACCCACAGCCATTAGTAATCACCCCTATGAAATCATACACAGGTAGAAAACTGAATGTCAGCACAAGTCATGGTTTACAATGTGACACTTACAGAAAACTCTGGGGAGCGGACATTAGCAGACAAATACTAGATGGAATTTTTAAATTAAAAACAAACAAAAAACCTAACATGGTGGAAATGTAGTGGAATAAAAAAAGCAAATCACTGCTTTTAATTAAAATGTATTTGTATTTTAAATAAGCTCAAATCTAAATTATTTACTAAATAAATGTATTGTAAACTTGGGATTGATTTAATGCCAAAGGATATTTTTGCATCTAGCTTTTAAGGAAATCCACATGATTAAGTGAGCATGGCAGTGAATTTCTAAGGATGAGGCATCCACCCAATCTCTTGAATTACTACCTCTGCCTTAGAGAAAACTTACTGATAACACACTTATCATTTACACTTTGCCTACTGATCACTTGGAAGATGACAAAAGATTAGAACGGGAAATAGAATAAAAAATAAATAAAATGGTGGTAGACCTGTAGTCTAAGGGTTAAGGAGCATCACTATAGGACCAAAGAAGACAAGGAAGGATTTAATTATTAAGGACTATTTATCCTTTGGTCTTTGTCATGCTTCAACTCCCTAAGTTTATCACTGTTATTAAAACAATGAAGCCAAATTGAATTTTTCCATAGCAGTAGTGTGAACATACAAACTCAATCTCACTAGATTAGATTAATATAAATTACTCTCTGGGAAGACTGATTACAAGTGTTCTGATACTTTTCCCAGTGCAGACCAAATAGGAGCTAAATTAAGTCAGAGAGAAATCATTTGGTCTCAAATAATTTTACTGTGCTCAAGTACAATTTAGGAAGGATTTGGCTCTATACCTCACTCAGCCCTAACTTGTACAAGAAAAAAACATGGAGGGTAGTGACAAAACTGCTGAGCTGCTATTTGTGCTCTTATAGGTATAAGAAAGAGGAGCAATTTGAAAAGTGCTGTTCTAACTGAGAATCTGGCCTACGGAAGCATACTCAAATATTCTATGCAGAGTGGTCTATCTTTGCCAGATCTGTCTCTGGATATTTAGATACACATGTGGCTAAGCCACATCCTCACACAGGGTGGACAAGTTATTTGTCCCAGGTCCATATTGGAAAAAGTGTCTGGATATGGAGAGCACCATACATGATGTAAAAGCCAATGAAGCAGGAAAAAAAAAAAAAAAGAAATTCAATGTCCTCAAGGGAGGTCCAGCCCTGGAGGACCTGCTGAGAATGGAATCACATTCTGTCATCTGAAAACATGCAAACCCTCTCTATGGGCTTGTTGGAAAGACCTTCAGGCTTACAAAATGAATTTTCCTATTTTTTTTCCTATCGGAGATGAAAAATGCAAAAGAAACACTGAAACTCTGTGTTCACCATCCGTGCCTCACCCTCTGGGTGAGTGTGGAGAGGACTGCAGGTCCCCAGTTTCCTTTACCTCACTTGCTAGCCTCTCATATTCTTCCATCAGCCTCTCATTCTCTTGATTCACAGCAAGAACCTTACATATCCTGTTAGCTGCTGTCTCGGCCTGTAAAACACAATAAGTAAACAGGACAGCTCTGTCGACAGGGTATGCAGACACAAAACTGGATGTGTGGGGAGGGGCAGTAGGAATAGAGAGGAAGGTGGCGTGCTATAAATGGTGCAGATCTTGGGTTTAGGGTGTAATCAGACTGGCAGCATGGCTGCTTTATACTATGAATCATTTCACACTTTTTTTCACAGTTTCCACACAGACTTACACGGCAGGCTGAATATACTATAGGGGAATAATGGGGAGATACCATTAGTTTAAAGCACAGTCTCCATAAAACATCAAACAAGTTAGTAACAGAGATACATGTGCCAAGGAAACCAAGCTCTTTGGTCCCTGCATGACTTCCTGACCACTCTACTGATCTCATGGCCATGGAATAAAAAAATGCTCTGAATGCTATTAGCATACTGAAATCAAGGCAAAAATTATTGGGCTCTGAATACATATGTCATTGCACTTCAGATTACTTCTTCTCCTCAAATGAATACTTGACTAGATGGTATCCTTCCACTCAAGGCAACCCTATATGTGCAGAGTAGAACTGTTCCACAGGGTTTTCATGGCTATGACATTTCAGAAGTAGATTGCGAAGCCTTTCTTCCAAGGTGTCTCTGGGTGAGTTCAAACCACCAACTTTTTGGTTAGTAATCAAGTACTACTTTGGGTCACCATGAGTCAGAATTAACTTCACAGCAACTGGTTTGTTGTTTTGTTGTTGTTTTAAACCATTCTACAGAGCTTTAAGGTTTATTTAATCTACATAAGGAGTTACTGAGATAATAAATAATTCTGTACCCTTCTTTTGTGGAAAGGGGACTTGGCCAGGAGTGGAAGTTAGGCCATGATTGTGTGATGAACCAAGAAGAGGAACTTGCCCACCTTGGCTTCCGGCCACAGCCTCACCTCTAAAGCCCTAATATGGGCCAATTTTCAGGTATCATCATTTCCTGGTAACGGTCTTAAGGAGATCACAGAAATAGTACATAATTTGTCCACCCCAGTCTATCAGCCTTCCCCCACTAGAGAAAACAGTAACAGGTGAATATGTAAAAATCTGTAAGACATTTCCCTACAATGTCCCTCAGGCTATTTGTCTTAAGGAATGTGTACTTTTTTAGACTTGAATGCTGGTAACCTTTCATTCATTCAGTTCAAATAACATTGGTCTTTAAAGATGTTAGAATAAAGCAGTGAACAGTGAAGGCAATTTCCAGGCAGAGAAGAACAGGACATTGGAAAGGCATTAATTTCTTCTGGTCAAATTCTCCCTTCACTGCTCAATGACTATGGTTCAATTTCAATGGTACTTTTTTTTTTTATTGCTGTTTTTTGTTTTTTTTTTCCTCCTGTAACACAAAGGTTTTCCACTATTTAATAATGAAATAAAAGTTATCTTAGAAGGAACGATAGATAAAAAACATTTCAGGAATTATATGTAAAGTTAAAGCTGTTAAGAAAGTATTCACAGTTTGGAACTTGCCCTATTAGATAATTATAAAACAGAAGAGTCCAAGGTAAGATGTGAAGCGCACAAACATACATCCAGGCACACACACACAATTAAAACCAATGCAGAAGAGCAGCACAGCAACCCAGATGGACAAGTGTTGAATACCTGCTCTGCTCCCGCAAAAGCATGGTAGAAGCAGGAGACGTATGTCATGATAGCTCTTTCATCGGGTTTGGGGGTGTTCACAATGTCTGAAGGGAGGGAAAAAAATAACACAGAAAACAAACACACACACAGATGAAGAGTAGAAACCAGGGTGAACAAGGGCAAGAACAAATTGGTTTGCCACGATTACTTCTGTGTGTTTCCTGGGCCCAGAAGCTGAGCAGGATGATTTGAGCCAGCATGTTTTTTTTAATCACCGAATTGAAAGTATGTTTTCTCCCTTACCCGTTGATGAGTTTTCAAACGTATATTCAATGCATTAATATGGGGACCCATCTGCAGCATATGGAGCTTGTTACTACTTCCTACTCATTCATAAGGCCCATATCCTCTTGTCTTTTGAGCATATTAGGTCAACTGCCACATTTTCTCTGAGGAATGTATATTACTTTGCAAAAATGCTGGGAATAATAGCAGAAGTCTCTTGCCTTATCTTTTCTACCACTCCTCTGGCCCTACTCTTGTAATTTGTCAGCTTTCTGCTCTGCAAACTGCACTGGTTTGTGTAAGGATGAAGTCCACTGGGACAAGTATGTCTTTTAATACAATCTATGCATACAGAGTAGAACAGTGCTTTACAGAGTTTTCAATGCCTAATTTTTCAGAAACAGATTACTAGGGCTTTCTTCTAAAGGACCTCTAGGTGACCTCAAACTGCCATCGTTTTGGTTAGCAGCCAAATGTGTAACCATTTGCACTTCCCAGGGACTCTACACATACTTACCATGCCATCTATAGAAATTGCCAACAGTAACAAAACATCTAAATAGAAAGGTATGTGTATTCTCCTGTATATTTGTGTGTATTTATTGTGACTGTTGCCACCATTTTTATTTGCTGCTGAAATAACCAACAAGTAGAGAGAAAACAGAACCATGTGAACACATACAATCTTTCTTCCTCCACCTTGGCAATACCACATTTTCGTGTACTGCTTTTCCATCTTGTTCTTAAACTTTATTCAGTCAAAGAATGGAATGAAATTAAACAAGTATCTTGTAATTCCCTAAGGTGAAATCTAGTCATTGGGTTGAGAGAGCATATTTTTAGAAAGAATGTGAAGTTGTGTAACAGTATGGAATCTTCTAGAAACAAACATAAACAGCTTACTCTTCATGGACAGAAGGTAAGTTTCAAAGCAAACTAGACTAAAAAAGACAAATAACTGCCTCCTCAGAACTAGGCAGGTTTCCTTAGTCAGAGGAGAGAAAAACAAATTTAAAAAAACTCAGACACAGAAGGTGAAGGGTGAGAGGTGACTCATCTTTTACATCCTCACCTTCTGTGCACCAGCAAAAGCATGATAGTAACAGGAAACATAAGTCATTATGGCTCTTTCATCAGGTCTGGCAGTGTATACTAAATCTGTGTGGAGAAAAGAAGGTTAACTGCTTGGATGTTCTAACAAATCAGGTTTTTGCTAAGTGCTGCTTCAAGGCAGAGAAGTCAAAGTAATAAATCACCTTCCTCCAGCTATGTTGTTAAAATCTTGCTCCAATCAAAGGTGTCACACCTGCAAAGTCATTATTTCCTGTGTACTTTTGAGAATTGCCAAAGGAAATTAAGGAATTACCAAAGTGAAGGGCAAGGCTAGACCCAAGGAGTCCTGAATTAGGAAGACACTTACATCAATGATGAGAATAGCTATTCCTAGCTGTTGTTGAGTTAGCCCACAACTCATGGCAACTCCATTTATAACAAAACAATCAGCTATGGATCAGACAATGATCCACTTTGATCTACAAGATCCATTGGCTGATTTGGAAGTAGATTGTTAGGCCTTTCTTCCTAGTCCCTCTTAGTCTGGAAGATCCTCATAGCAACAAGCAAACCTCTATGGACAGACAGATGTGGCTGCTAATGAGGCGCCTTGGCCAGGAAACAGACTTGGGTTTCCAGCATGGGAGGCGAGAATTCTACCCCAGGACTTCTAAAATTCAACAAAATGCTGGCACTTGGGAATATACAACTGTACATCCCTAGGTATTTCTATCACTATATACACCAATGGGGAGCTCTGGTAGCATAGTGGCTAAGACACTTGCCTGCTAACCAGACGGCTGGCGGTTCAAACCCACCAGCCACTCCTCGGAAGGAAGGTTGGGCAATCCTACTTCCGTAGTGATACTGCCTCGGAAACCCAAGGAGGGGTCGCTATGAGTCGGGGCCGACTCGACGGCACATAACAACAACAACAACATACACCAATGACCCAAGGTCACCAAGATTTCTGTTTCAAGTCCATGTGGAGCATTGCACCCACAAACTAAACCTAGTGTTCACCTCAAAAAAGGCTTGTGGAGGAAAATAGGAAACAATATTCATAATGTTTTAAAAACATGGTAGATAGTAAAGATGAGGAAGACTTTCACCAGTTTCTACTACAGATAACAGTTAATGGTTGAGTTGGTCAACTAGCACTGGAAAATCTCCATTTAGATTTCAGAGATCAACACAGAGAAAGTAAGGTCAATAGCAGCAGGTTAGGAAGGCCAAGACTCACCAAAAGGGATTAGTGCTCTGAGAAGGTAACAGAACATGACATTACAATGAAAGAACGGCAGAAATAAGACATTTTAAATGTAATGATGTGGTGATGGTAAGTCTGAATGGAAAGACACAAAGGGTAACCGGAGAAATCTGTTGTGCAGTTATATCATAACATAACATGCCCACTCCCAAGTCAGTCAAGTTTACAACCCTTTGCCAGTAATTCTTATGAGAAATTACTATACAAAGATGATAATATGATGTGAACATTTTTCTGAATGATTCAAAAGAAAAGATGAAGAAAAGTAATGGGAGATTAGAATGTGTTACTATTGGAGAAGAAACTAACACAATGCTAACCCATCTCATCAATTGCAAAAGGATGAAGAGAATAGATATATGCCAAGATAAGGACTCAGAGACAAAGTGAAAGCCTAGCAACTGGAATGTTAGCAATGTCAGAAATAAAATGATGATGAACTTGATAATAATCAAATGAGCTTTTGAATATGAAACTCACTGTCAATCTTAGGATATCAGGAATGCATTAATGAACTGGGAAATGAATTTACTAAATGTTACCTATTTACTCTTTTCTTTACTATATTGGCAATTAATTCAAATGAGTAAACTCTGAATGGTTATTTACCATATAGATAGGCAAGGAGGGACCACACAAACATAATCTTAATTTAGAGAGGACTGATAAACAAAGACGAAAAGAAAATTTTCTATGTTGCTTCTTCTTTGATTTTCTGACTTTTTCCTTTTAAAGAGTTTTGGAGAAACCATAAGTAGAATTTTAAATAATGTGTTCAAATGTTAACACCAATAATACAGATGTTCAATAAAATGACTAAATTAATACATGGGCAAAATTTGAATCCTAATTGAAGGATCGCCAAAAATAAGGAGGAATGAAAGACTATTGACTATATTCAGGTTCTGTGCTTTTCCATAATATTGCTAATTAGTAGACGTAATAAGCCTGTAGGGAATAACAACAACAACAACAAACATTGTGATAAATCAGTTCTTGAGGTCAGGACCCTATCTCTTATATCTCACTATCTCCTGCAGTATCTAGCAGAGAGTCCTGATCAGAGCAGATACTCAATAAATGCCTTTTGAGTGACAACTGAGCTATTAATAAATGAAATGAATGAATGGTCTCAATATATCTGTGGTTTAAATGGCGTGCTTAGGCACAATTCACTCATATTCTTCACTTAATAAAGGGTATAAGAGGCATTTGAAACTAGTCACCGGGATGAGTGATACTAAATTGTAAAAAATATAAAAAGCTCTTTCAGATACAATTAAATTAAATTTAGACTATTTAAAAAAGACAATATGAAAGTCTGGATGGTACACTAATAGCTAAGTATTCTGTACTCTATATTTCAATACTGTAACATCTACTTGGAAGGAAACATTTTTTTTTTTTTCTTGTGCAGTCTCAAGTACTCCACAAAGACATTCATCTGCTATAATGTAAGGAAAATACATTAAACTGTGGAAAAAATAAAAACAAGAAGTCTTTCTTCGAAAATCATTAACCAAAGCACTCTGTTCTTAGCCAGAGCTGTATTTTATCAGATTGTCTCACTACAGTTTTGCTTGCTTGTTTTTGAGCATGATTTTAAAAACTATTTCAGTAACAAGCTACACGTGAAATTTTCTACTACTCCTGTGGTCAATGATAGAAACTGGCTAGGACTCACAAGTACTTCAAATGCCAACTCAGCTACAAAGTTTTACAAAGTCCCCACATGCAGCCATAAAATACGCAGTTTATAAATTCTTATGTAGTTCAGGAAACACAATTTTTATCTCACCTTCAGCATCCAACATTTTAGGTATATCTAGGTGCTTCTCTGCAATTTCCATGGCCAGGTTAATATTTCCTACTGGGTCATCCTGCATGAAAAATAATATATAACCAGTTTATATATATATATAATGGGACTTATGAATAATGATTTTTACACGCCTCACTTTTAGGAGGGGGCCTTTCTACACCTCCCTTCCCTCACAACCATTATAGCCCAAGTAATTTTACTTCTTATTTTTGCCCAGTCACTTCAAATGTTTAAAGAAACACAAAAAAATCACATTAAACCACTCAATCCATGCACACTGCAGTCCATAAATGTGAGCAAAAGATTTAAAAATACTAATGCTTTAAGGATAGGAGGCAAGTTGTCAAATATTTTCTCATTGACAAGAAAGAACACTCTGGAAATTCTGGAGCTATTTTAAACCTTATTAGTAATAAAATTGAAAGTACTATACAAGAAATTATAAAACAAAAATTTTTCAGGTCTGGAAGAGGATCTTCAAGATGATTTAATCTAAGACCTTTATTTGAGATATAAGAAACTCAAGGTGTAGAGAAGTGAAGGAAATATGCTAATTGAAACATTTAGGTCACAAAAAATGTTTGCTACAAAGTGACTACAAAAAAGCAAAAATGCTGTTTCTAGAGTAAAAATTAGAAGAGATTCTCAAAATCTTAAAATTGCAAGTGAAAATTGTAAATAATTTTTTATTTGAAGATTATATTCATCTTCCAGTATAAAAGTGGTTAAATATATATACATAACAAATTTAACATTAAGTATACAATTGAAATACTGAAAAACTAAAGGACTTGACATTTTTAATGTTTTTTGACTTAACAATTAATGGGAATGAACTTTTGTGACTCTAAAACAGGATGGACAGAAAAATCAAAGTGAAAAGTAGTGTTAGTCCTGGGATGAATTTAATGAGTTTTAGCATTAATACCACTTAAACATTTTAGAAACTCTGCAATACTATGCAATGAGCAACAATCATTTTAATAATGGGAAACTTGAAAAGTGTAGGATTTAAAAACACAGAGTGCTAAGTGAAGAAACCACATTAAGCTTCCTGCCTTTTCAGAGTACAGTTATTTCAGGCAAAATATATTGTCAATTAAATGTAGTTTTAACAAATGTAGTTTTAACAGACATTTTATTGAAAACAGCCTTATCACTAAGCAAATCTTAACCTGAATATTTTGTGAGCTATCTATAAAGTCAAATAGTTGAATACAAGGCTCTCTCTCTTTTTTAATTTATGAGTTTGGCATTAAAAACAGAGTAACGATTATGACACTATGAGACTTTATGAAAGCTATCTCATTTAGACTGAAATCTTAAAGAGATAAAATGTGGCAATTAAATATTTTCTGGCTCAGCTACTGGTTGTGTGACCTTCAGATTACTGAACTTTTCTGTGTCTCAATTTCTTCAATTGTAAAATTGAGATAATAATAGTATCTACTTTATAAGGTTACTGTGTGTTGTAAGGAGTGGATGCATATGCATGTATGTGTGTGATTTTATATATACACTTACATATGTGAATATATATTTATATATACATATACATTAAAATAGTGCCCGATTGATACAGTGCCTGAAAGATACAGTGTTAGCTGCTATTGTGATGATCATTTCCTCACCCATCTTAGAGGGCCCATCACCATAGGTCTACAGACCTTTTCCTAATAAAAACTGTCCATTATAAACTGCTAATGAAACTAGGTTTATCAATACAATCCCATTAATTTTGCAAATAAGGTAAAGCTTCTGGTAATTGGAATAAAAATATACATTGTCGAATGTTGAAACATTTCAAAATAACTCAGTGGATAAGATAATACACACATTGAAAAGCTAATGAACTCTGGCTGCTTGTTCCTCTTATACAATATTAGAGTACTGCAATATTAATCTTCAGAAACAGAGTAAATTCTTTGTACACTGTAGTCATGGAGACAGGCCAAGAGAGGGGTGGTGGGCAAGTGACCATTTAAAAGGTAGCAGAAGTCAGGACACTCTTCCAGTAACCAGTCACAGCACAGAGGTGAGGGCCAGCATGCAGCAGGACCAGATGCCATGCCAAACATAGAAATACAACATGAACACCTAGTTAAGCACAGCAGCAACCAGAGGAAACATGACGTAAGGACCTCTTTACGAACGTTTACCAGCCAAGCAATGCTTCAGCTTTAAATCTTTAAGTGTCTTTACTTCTAAGGCAACAAATGAATCACCTACCACAAGATTCATAAGGGGCACTTATTTCTTTTTCCATCACAGATGATACTTAAAAAATACTTTTAAAGAGAGAATTCAAACATGTATTTGAGACTTAAGCATATTAAGGCTCAAGATTTAAGGGAGAACTAAAACCTTCTGAGTTGAATTTTCTGAAAAAAAAAGTAAACATCTTTTCTAAGGCTTCAACTAATGTCTTAAATCAATAGTGAGATACTTGTTAAGTGTCCCTTCTGTGAGAAACAATCAATTCTGAGTAAATATGTCCGTAACTAAATACTCCAGAAAAGATGAAGGGAAATTGAAAAAAAAAAAAAAAAAGGCTTGGACTTTTTGAAACTTTCTTTCCCTCAAAATGCATACTTCCTTTTTCATATCTACAGTCCAGGAATAGAAAATCTCTAAGAAAAACATAAAGCCTTCACATTAAATCAAGCCAAATCAACAAACATGTCTTAATTTTACCAAAATGGGTTATATGGCTTTTAGGTCTTGTCCTTGCCCTAACTGTAAGAGAGAAATGTTTTCCGGGCTACCTCTCATACTTTTCATTCTGTGAAAAGCTACTGAGGAGAAGACACATATTCCCAGTGACTTTTTCTGGAGTTTTTGGTGTTTGTTGAGTGCTGATGTGCTCATTCAAGAAAACATGCGGAGGTGCCCAAGCCAAGACCAGGCATGCTGGCCACCCAGAATGACCTTATTAAGCTTTGAGTAGTCAATGAGGTCAGGTCGGTGTCTGTGGATAAGTGCACAGAGTCCAAGGCCATCTTTCCAGCTTCACAGCCATCGAAAAGAATAGGAACACACATTAATAAAGGTAAAATATTGTCAAGGTTCTGCTTTTGGTCAGATGCTTGTCAAAAATTTAGAATAAGTAGTCTCTACCTTACTTCTGTCTGACTTAATGCGCCAGGCAGTGTCCTTGCTGCCTCCGGAGTATCCCTCTTCTTTGCTGGGCCTGTAAGTACTTTCATCCCTTTTTCCTCTCTTCCCACCCTAACTGGGGCCCATCCCCGTGAACTGCCCACATCCATTCTGTGAGAGGAGAACTGGTGGCAACAGGAGGAAAGGTGCTACTTGACAATCTCTTTTGACACTGCCCTTCCAGGCCCAGATTTCCCCCTTGACACTTCTGCAAATCTCCATTCTATTCCTTACTCCAGAGTATACCCAATAAACATACATAAGAACTTTTGCCCTAGAAAGTCCAGGACAGACTTACAAGAATTCTTAGTTTACTTAAAAAGCAACCATTAGCTCCCACGTATTCCTCTGTCTTTCTTTGGAGGTTGTTTATTTAAAAAAAAAAAAAAAAACATAAAACAAAGGCAAAGACAAATAGGTACCCAAAGGACTAGAGAGAAGAAACACAGTTAGGAGGGATATTTTGATTTCCAGTTCATTTTCCTACAGACAACAGAACTAAACATTCTTTAGGCAACATCAGGCTATGAACTTGCTGGTAAAGATCAGCAGGTTCAGGGAAATTATAAGTTCTGCTCCTCAGAGGAAACCATGTTGTTGTTGTTGTTATGTGCCATCAAGTCGGACCCAACTCATAGTGACCCCTCCTTGGATTTCCAAGGCAGTATCACTGGTATCACTATGGAAGTAGATTGCCCAACCTTCCTTCCAAGGAGTGGCTGGTGGGTTTGAACCACCAGCCTTCTGGTTAGCAGTCAAGTGCCTTAGGCACTATGCTACCTGAGCTCCTAAAGGAAACCCTGGTGGGAGCTATACTGTTGAAGGCTACATACACTGTTGGTCCAATCTTGAGCCAGAGGAAGAAAAGCAAGAAAGTGCATGGGAAGCAAGTCTGAGACCTCCACGTTTATATTGGCAGAAGATCTCAGCTCTTCATGTCTCCTCCCATCCACCAGATAGTGCCATAGGGACAAGGAAAACTCCCTTATCCCCTCTGCACTTTCAAGGCTGAGCTCAGTTCCTAAATTTTGTAAATGCTAGTAATTTTCTCCAACTAGAAGAGCTTCCCTGATTTTTCCTGTGGCTCATTCTCACTCTTCATTTTTCTGATTATCCACAGTTGCCCAAGGGCCTGTTTATATTCATGGGTAACCCACTAACCAGAAGGTGAAAATATAATCAACTCTTCTACTTACATATAATGAGAAAGTATCTGTATGAGAAATAAGACTGATAAAAAAGAAAAAAGTCATGCTGTCATGTTTGGTTTTCATTCATCCAGTTTCCTCTCTTTTCCAAACATGATTTTTCTATTTCTCTTGAGGTCCATCACAGCAAAGCTGACTGATCAAGTATCTTTGTGTTGCAACCTGCTGCAGAGGCAGAAGGACCAGGGTGTGGTGAGTGTGCAGGTGCAGTAGACTCTGTTCGGGTCTGCTCATCTTGTCCCTGAGGAGCAACAGCTATTCCTGCCTTCTCCTAACATGGAACAAATGGTTAATGTTTTTGGCTGCTAACTGAAAGGTTGGAGGTTCTGAGTCCACCCAGAGACCCTTGGAAGAAAGGTCTGATAATCTACTGAAAAACAAGCCACGGTAAACCTGGTGGAGCACAGTTCTACTCTGACACACATGGGGTCACGATGAGTCAGAGCTGACTCAATGGCAACTGGTTTTTCTACTAACACCAGTGGAAGGCCAAAGCAAGGTGCATTCTTATACCCCAAAATTCTGATGAACCACTTGCACTGCATAATATTGCTGTACAAATACAGTGGTGCCCTTCCAGAAACCTAAACCTTCATCAAACTTTTTCCTGTGAAAGATCATAAGCATCAAAATTCTATAGCCTTAAGTCTCCTACATACAGAAGAAGAAGAAAAACATGTATGTAAATAAACATTGTGTTCCCTAGCACCTGTGTGGATTCCAGTGAGATTGTGAGCATCCTAAGGACTCTGGCTGCGTATACTTACCTCGTGTGGAAGTTCTGTATGTTCACATTTCTGTAAGGAGCCGTTTTCCTTTGACACCAAAGCAGCAGACCTTCTTTGGCAGAGGTTTCTGGAATGAAAGCCAAGAAAAAGGGTCCAGAGCTCACACAATACCTTGCCCCCTCCTGAAGAGACATCATCAGTGGTGGCTATGCACCACACCTGTCACCTCTTCTCACAGCCTCCAGCACACCATGGAGTTGGACTCCAGGGACTGACCTCTCCTGACATTTCAGACAATGTAGGAACAACTGCAAATTACAACATATAAACTAATGATACCAGATTTTGGGGGTATTAAAGGGATAATTTACATCTTTTTACGGAAATAAAAAAATGCATATGGTTTATAACCTTACTAACCACATCTCACATATTATGTACATCTAGGATCATGGAATTCACAGAGGCTACTATGTCCTCCCACCACTCGTCTGTCAGTTTGTCACACTATGGTGGCTTGCGTGTTGCTGTGAGGCTGGAGACTATGCCACTGGTATTTCAAATACCAGCAGGGTCACCCATGGTGGACACGTTTCAGTGGAGCTTCCAGACTAAGATAGGCTCAGAAGAAGGACGAAACCATCCACTTGTCAAAGAATTGACCAGTGAAAACCTTATAAATAGCAGTGAAACACTGTCTCATATATTACTGGAAAACTTTATGAATAGCCTGAAAAATTGTCCAATATAAGTGCTCAAAATACTACTGGGGAAGATCTGCTTTCTTAAAGTACAGTCAACCTGGATGACATGGATGGAGTAAAGCTCCATTTGCTGATGTGGCATGACTCAAAATGAGAAGAAACAGCTGCAAACATCCATTAATAATTGGAACACGGAATGTTGGAAGTTGTCAAAAATGAAATGGAATGTATAAAGATCCATATCCTGGGCATTAGTGAGCTGAAATGGACTGGTTTTGGCTATTTTGAATCAGATCACCATATGATCTACTATGCCAGGAATGACAAATTGAAAAGGAATGGATTGGCATTCAGCGTCACAAGGAATATTTCAAGATCTATCCTGCAGTACAATGTAGAATGAGGATGCAGAATGAGGGATATCATTGCTGTTATCAGATCGATCTTGGCTGAAAGCAAAGAATACCAGAAAGATGTTTACTTGTGTTCTACTGACTATGCAAAAGTATTCAATTGTGTGGATCATAATAAACTATGATTTCAGAACATTTCATTGTTCTCATGAGGAATCTGTACATAGACCAGCAGGCTGTTGTTCCAATAGAACAAAGGTATACTGCATGGTTTAAAATCAGGAATGGCATGCATCAGGGTTGTATCCTTTCACCATACTTATTCAATCTGTATGCAGAGCAAATAATCCGAGAAGCTGGACTATATGAAGAAGAATGCAGCATCAAGATTGGAGGAAGACTCAATAACAACCTGCAATATGTGGATGACACAACTTTGCTTACTGAAAGTGAAGATGACTTGAAGCACTTACTGATGAAGATTAAAGACTACAATCTACAGTATGGATTGCATCTCAAAATAAAGAAAACGAAAATCCTAACAACTGGACCAATAAGCAGCATCATGATAAATGGAGAAAAGACTGAAGTTGTCAAAGATTTAATATAACTTGGTTCCACAATCAACACCAATGGAATCAGCAGCAGTCAAGGCATCAAAAGATGTATTGTCCTGGGCAAATCTGCTGCCCAAGTATCATGAAAGGAAATGATCTCTTGAAAATGCTGAAGAGCAAAGATGTCTCTCTGAAGGCTAACATGCACTTATTTCCAAGCCATGGCATTTTCAATCATCTCATATGCATGTGAGAGGTGGACAATGAATAAGGAAGATCAAAGAAGAATTGATGCTTTTGAGTGTGGTGCTGGCAAAGAATAGTGAAAGTACCATGGACTGCTGAAAGAACTAACAAATCTGTCCTGGAAGAAGGACAGCCAGAATACTCCTTGCAAGCGAGAATGGCCAGCTACTTTGGTCATGCTGTCAGAAGGGACCATTCCCTGAAGAAGGATATAATGCTTGGTAAAGTGGAAGGTCAACAAAAAAGTGGAAGGCCCTCAATGAGATGGGTTGACACAGTGGCTGCAATGATGAGCTCAGGTATAGCAGGCACAGGAACAAGCAGTGTTTTGTTCTGTTGTACAAGGGTTGCTATGATTTGGAGCTGATGCAACAGCACCTACCAACAACAACAACACTATGTCCTCAAAATTATCCCTTTACCAATAATTTACAATATTTAAAGACTTGCTCGATAAATTTCAAGTCTGGCCACTTGAGTTTTGAAAATTAAAAAACACCATCACCTGGTGTTGACCAGAAAAAAAAGTGCTGCTTTTGAGGTCAAGTTCACCTTGTGGAAAAGAGATTCGGTACTCCAGCTGATGCAATACTGTGAACAGGACTTTCAAAAATAGTATTTCTTCTTTATAGAGAGTTCCATTGTTTAAATATTTAAATTTAGAAATAAATAAAAAATGATAAAATTATTACACTTTATGTTTGAAGTTTGAAAATTCAGGCTATTTACTAATTCAAGCTGGCTATAATTTTTGAGCCTGCATAATTGAGGCTTTGACATCATTATATTTTAGTTTGACTTCAGATGACAGAATGTGGCCCCTAGTGCTAGATGGGAAATATCTAACTAGATTGTACATCCATAAAGTGCAAGTATGCAGGTTTCATTTTACCTGGTGCAATGTTAGGCAAATTGTAGGTGCCTAGTGTGTGCTGACTGATCAGGAACTAAAAGTCACTTAAAAGGCCAGAGTCAAGAGAGTACTCCAGCTTGGGCATAACTATAAACAACACCTCATTCTACATCAGCTCAGGTATGTAGTCACAAAACTGGGGCTAATTAAACAATTCAGGCTGCCCTTAAATATATCCTGCAGCTTTATATTTTGTAATTTGGGAGCTAAAAAGGCAAAGCTCTAATTTTAAGAATGTCAATTTGACACTTTTCAACTGTGCTTATTTCATCAAAATATTTGGTAATGCAGTGGGAGTAAAAGACTAAAGATTTTTATCTTTAGTGGTAGTGCCAAAGATTAAGATTCTGTTACAATGATGGGAACAGTTGTTAGGCAGAAAGACACAATGACAACGGAGATTTTGTTAAAAATAAAATACAAAAGAGCTTGGATTTTAATAGGTTTTTTTTTTTTGCACCCACATGAAGGAGTTGGTGTAGTTCAGCTGTAAGCTAAAGAGTTCTGTCTATTATTTATGATAATTATGAACTTAACAGTATAATAAGCATTAAAGAAGCTCAATAAATGCTAATTTAAAAATGCTACTTCTATTCTGTACATGTGCTCATTCTTCCCAAAATGATTCCACTTCAAAGAATGAAATTGCCAGGGTCTTCCTCATATAAATATTAAACTTATAAAAACCCAACCCACATATATTTCACTCAAACATGTAAATGACTGTTCAATTTCATAATACCCTTTTCAAATTTTTAATTTATAAGTTCAATTTATAAATTGCTCCAAATATCGGAATCAGCTTTTTACCTGATTTAACCTGAATCAGTCATTTACCTTCAACTGAAATATCCTGAATAGCAAAGCGAAGGATGATGGTCCAGATCATACCCAGGGTCATTTTCACGTTGCCATCAACAATTTCTTTAGGTAAGAAAAATAACAAGAAATTAATGTAAAGACATTAGTTTTTCTTCTGTGTCAGTTTGATTTCAGAGCTATTAAAATCATACATACAGAAAGATCAGTTTATATTGTTATGAGCATTGCAGTGTGTCTAGTTATAAATACAGTACTCATGACCAAATGTTTCAAGTTTAAATGAATTTTAAGCTAGTAATAAGCACAAATCTTGCATATGTGTTATCACTAAAAACAACCAAGGAGTTTCCAAAGCTTTGTGACTACAAGAGTCAAAGTTTAAAACAATCCAAGCCAAGCACAATGTCTTCTTTACCCTAGTCCTCTGACAGCCTCCCAAGTAGTAATCATGCAGGAGTCAGTTGTGCACAATGAGATGCAGGACAGTGCCAACTCCTACCAACATGGCTGTGTTTCCTAAACTCCTACAGAGAATCAAGAGGCCACTTCCTTCCTGTTAATTAGTTCTCATTAAGTTCTGTCTGGTTCTTGTATTCAGTGTGAACAAGATAGCATAATACAAATAAGCCTAGTGCTTGGTCTCTCATTTATGATACCATTTGCTCTCATCTCTATATGTCTAATGTGGGCCTATCAGAGAACCTGGCTCAAAGTGGAGATAGCAAATGTTCCTGGGAAGAGGGGAGGGAAGGACAAATTGGGATTGAGGCTGCACACCACTGTGAGGTCAGTACAGCAGCTGGACCACACACATCAATCCCTCATTTACCTTCAGCCCCGATGGATACCAGTTTCACGCCTTTGCTGGCTATGTAATCCAAGGCCTTGTTGACATTAGCAATTTTGTGGAATCGCATTTTTCCTCGGTCAGGTTTGGGCAGCCTTTCACCTGTCAGATGAAAAAAAGAATGGTGTAGACATAGAGAAAATGAACTTTGATATAGGATCAAGACACCAAAACTCAGAGATTGTGCTTTCTTGAAACAGTAGATATGTTCCTGGTTTCTCTACAAGCAACCCAGAGGAAACTCTGATTTAAAAAAAAAAAAAAACAAACCTTTCAGGGTCCAATAGGCCAGTGGGAAGCCACACTATTAAGGCATTTCAGGTGCACTGGGAGAGGCTGGTTGGGACCATGAGGCAATTTACAAAGGAGTAAAGAAAGAAACTGCTCAGTGTTCCTGGAGCAATCGGAGCTGTTGGCTAGCTGCTACAAGAAGCCAGGAGAACCTAGTTCAAGTCACAGCGGCTGCCAGGGCTCATCTAAGACACTTGGTTATGAAGATATATGCATCAGGGAGACTGGCCAGAAGCATTCCTAGACACACTTCTTCAAGTGTGATCTGTTCTCTAGCCTAAGGACTAATCCAGCCAAGGGAAATTCAGGGCAAAACATAACCCCACTGGGGTTCTAACTCATGTTTTCAGAGTTATGCTAAAATATACACTGGCTTTTTGGATGTGAGATGATTTCTGGGATACACACAAACAAACTGGACTAAGAGCGGAGAAGGCAACTATGGTAAATAGTCATATTTTCTTCTCTTATTTTCTGTCAAGGTGTGTCATATAAAAAGTATCTAAGTCAATTTGAAACAGAATTCTTTTTTTTTTTTTTAGAACAGAAAAATAACTCCAGACAGACTGCTCTTCAGAAAGATTTTCTTTGCCAATAATGCCATGTTCTTGCCCGGCCAGGTGGAAAGGGAACTTTTGGGCAGTCATCTTTAAAAAGATGCATGTCTACTGTTTACACAGATAAGTATAGGACTGGGGTATAGGACCTCTGAAAAATGTCTTACTACCAACCTGAGATGACTTCCAAAAGTAGCATGAGCTTAAGGCCATTCCTGAAGTCTTCCTCGATGTTCTCGATTTGAGTGCCAGCCTTTCGGAGGTGGGAGTTACACCAGGCTGTGAAGGTCTGCAAAGAAACCAAACACTGTTGAGCACAGGACCCCTAGAGCCAGACTCCCTGTGGGAAACACCCAACACCATATGCATTCTGGAGTGTCCAAGTGGCAGGGGCTTCTCAGACCTTCCAGAGAAAGGTGAAATTTTAGTAAAATATCTTCATCAGAGATGCAAGCTCACTTATTTGATGTTCCAACAGGAGGAATTTTTGTTGTTAGTTTAAAAGTACCAAGTTTACACCTATACCTTCATCTTCTGAACATCTTTTAGTTTATAGGAAAGATAGAGGCTATATTAGGATGTGCTTATTTATTCCCTGCAGAGTTCCATGACAAATAGTTAATGTACTCAACTACTAACCAAAAGATTGGAGGTTCAAGTCCATTCACAGGCACTTAAGAAGAAAGACCTAGTAATCCTTCTGAAAAAGCAGCCATTGAAAACACTATGGAGTGATACACATAGAGTTGCCATGAGTTGGAGTTGATTCCATGCTATCTGGTACTGGTATTTCCTACATACAACAAAAATCAGCTTGTTTGCAGAAAGGATGAATAAATAAAGCATAGAGAATGTTCAAAATATCTTACTTAAGTGCAGGGGGGGATGGGTAATAATGTGTACTGAGTATAAAGGAGAAGGGAGGAGGTATCTATCACCATTAATTATCTATTAGAATTTTCTACATGAACAACTATTTAAGCTAGTAACTAAATCAATTAAACAAATTTTCAGTGCAGTCATTCATTTAATACTAATACTTACAATGATCTTGTTCTGTCATATTCCAGACCCTTTGCTAGACCTGAGCTTTCACAGAAGAACGGATACAGGCCAGCCCTGGAAGGACTCATAGTCCAGCCATGTTAACAGATTACTAGGGCAATCTTCAGCACAAAGACAGACTATATTAAATGGAATCCAAAGTCATTCTTTTTATTTTTTGAGCTTCTTTTAACTTGGCTTCCACTTGGGCAGTATGTCGTGCCAAAATCAGATTAGAAACGCAGCAGGCAGCTGGCTAGGAATGTAAACTGTTCCCCTAGTCTTAAAACAGCTGCTGGGCTTGGCAACAAAGTGCTTGCCTGGTGCTTTAAACTGGGAGAGGACACACCAATAAGGATTGTATTAAAGATAAGTATTTCAATCTCTCAAAAACAGGCTGATTCCAAGTAAGGGTACAAAAAGACATAGGTTCCCTTAAAAATTATTACAGAAACTTTGTGGTGGCATTAAATTCTAAGGTAATAAGAAAATTTTGATATTTTCTTGGATTTTAGGGTAATAAATTTTACTCTAAAAGCTTAAATTAGTAATTATTGCTTCTAATATATATCAAACATGAGTCAGTTCTAAATAGAAGAGATACTCTAAACCATTTACTCTGGGTCTGCATCATCCACTTAATATGATAACTAGTATCTCCATGTGGAGGCTATGTAAATTTAAACTAATTTACATGAAATAACATTAAAAATTCTATTTCTCAGATCACCTTGCAAATGGTCATGAGCTACAAGTGGCTAACTACTGTATTAGACAAGACAGATACAGAACATTTCTTTCATCATAGGAGGTTGTATTATACAACACTACTCTAGATGATTGTTTTGGTTTTGAAACTGAGTCTATTATTGATGTATATAAACATTAATTTTATTGAATAAGTAATACATTTTCTTGGTTCAAAAATCAAGTGACACAAAAAGGTATTATAAACTGAAGAGCTGTCCTCTCATTCTTGTTCCACATCTGCTCAGTTTTCTTCCTGAGAGGCAACAAATGTTATCAGTGTCTTGTGTATCTCTGCAAAGATATTTTATGCACGTGTAAATATGGACACACACATGTTCTTCTGTTCTCTTAACATAAGTCACAGTATACACATTTTCTGTACCTTGCCTTTTTTACCCTCTTAAAAAATACAATCTGCAGACGATTCCATATCAGTATAGATCATTCTTTTTATGACTGCACAATATTCCACTGAATTATATATACCAGAGTTTATGTAACTAGCTCCCTTTGGAGGGACATGTAGGCTGGGTCAGATAATTAAAGTCTTATGGTAAAAATCATTGAAGGTGCCTTTTCAGTAAGCAAGACTATTTTAAAGGATGTTTGTCATATCTGAGAATATTGAAACCAATCATATGCCTGATATTTTTGGGGAAAGGAACAAGAGAATAGAAGGGGTGTGATGAAAAAACAAATGCACTAGAATTGACTGAGAGAAAGTATAATGATATAAAATATTCATAGAGTTGTTTTTATTTAAAACCAAACCGACTTAGAGTTCCGAGGCAGCAGTAGTCATAGAAGTAGATTGCCCAACCTTCCTTCTGAGGAATAGCTGGTGGGCTGGAACCTCCAACCTTCTGGTTAGCAGTCAAATGCCTTAGGCACTACACCACCAGAGCTCCCATGTTTTTATTTAGGTACTATTAAAAATTACTGAGAAAGAAAATAATCTAAGGATCAGAGAAGGAACTGGACTACAGGGCTAACTGTCTACATGAACCTTTGCCATGAGACCAGAAGAAATAAATGGTGCTAAGCTACCATTACTGACAATTTTGATCAAAGATCCTACAGAAGAATACTGATACAAATGGGTAAAGTGCAGAACAGAATTTCAAATTTTCATACATTTCAGACTTTCTGGAGCCATGGAGGTAGATGAACTCCTGAAACTATTGCCCTGAGATAATCTTTAAATCTTAAACCAAAAATATCCACTGAAGTCTTCTTAAAAAAAAAAAATAGTTTAGCTTAACTAGTAAAGAATGTCTGCCTTGAGAACTATATGCCCTTTTAAGTTAAATCTATGCATATGGGGTCAAATTAACAACAACAACTCAGAAGACTAGAAAGGAACCTTAGGGAGCAGTGAGTTTATGTTTATGGAGGGAGGAACAACTCAAAAAATGAGAGTGAGAGTGATTGCTCAACTCAGAGAATGAATTCAATGTCACTGAATCCATACATGTAGACACTATTGAATTGGTGTATGTTCTGCTGTGTATATTCTCAATAACAAAATAAAAAATTTTCACTAGGTTCAGAAGGACAGGAAATAAGCTGTTCTTCAGAAGAGAGGTAAAGTTTGAGTTGGAAGCAAGCAAAGTGCTTGTTGTTTTAGGTGCCATCATGTAGGCTGCAACTTGTAGTGACCCTACGTACAGCAGAAGGAAACAATGCCTGGTCCTGTGCCCTCCTCACAATTGTTTCTATGCTTTGAGCACATTGTTGCAGCCACTGTGTCAAACCATCTCATTGAAGACCTTCCTCTTTTTCACTGACCGTCTCCTTTACCAAGCATGATACCCTTCTCAAGAGACTGACTGGTCCCTCCTGATAATGTGATCAAAGAACATTCCAGCTGTACTTCTTCCAAGACAGATTTGTTTGTTCTTCTGGCAGTCCTTGGTGTATTTTTGTCATATCTGAGAATATTGAAATCAATCATATGCCTGATTTTTTTGGGGAAATGAACAAGAGAATAGAAGGGCTATGATTAAAAAACAAACAAACTATAATTGACTGAGAGAAAGTATAATGATATAAAATTCTATAAATCAATTCTTCTTTGGTGTTCCTTATTCATTGTCCAGCTTTCCCATTCATTTGTGGCCACTGAAAATACCGTGGCTTGATTCAGAGCACCTCAGTCCTCAAAATGACATCTTTGCTCTTTAACATTGTAAAGAGGTCTTTTGCAACAGATTTTCCCAATACAATACATTGCTGGATTTCCTGACTGCTGCTTCCATGGGCATTGATTGTGGATTCAAGTAAAATTAAATCCTTGACAACTTCAGTCATGTCTCTGTTTATCATGATGCTGCTTATTGGTACATCTGTGACGATTTTTTTTTTTTTTTTTTTTAATGTTGAGATGTAATCCATACTGAAGGCTGTAGTCTTTGATCTTCATCAGTCATTGCTTCCAGTCTTCTTGGCTTTCAGCAAACAAGGTTGTGTCATCTGCATATTACAAGTTGTTAGTGAGTCTTCCTTCAATCCTGACTTCTTCATATAGTTCACTTTCTTGTATTATTTGCTCAGCCCAAAGACTGAATAAGTATGGTGAAAGGATATAACCCTGACACACATCCTTCCTGGTTTTAAACCATGCAGAATCCCCTTGTTCCATACAAATGACTGCCACTTGGTCTATGTACAGGTTCCTCACGAGCACAATTAAGTGTTCTGGAAGTTCCATTCTTTGCAATGTTATCCATAATTTGTTATCATTCACACAGTCAAATGTCTTTGCACAGCCAATAAAATGCAGGTAAAGTGCATTCTTGGTATTCTTTGTTTCAGCCAAGATCTATCACTCATTAGCAATGATTTACTTCATTTCACATTCTTTTCAGAATCTGGTTTGAATTTCTGTCTATGTACTACTACAACCATTTTTGAATTACCTTCAGCAAAATCTTACTTGCAATGTGACTTTAACTTTTTTAAAATTTTTTATTATGATCTGAGTGAAAGTTTACCGAGCAAATTCATTTTCCATACAGCAGTTCATACGCATTTTGTCTCATGACATTGACTGCAATTCCCCAATGCA
>NW_006922172.1:543902-552412 GCF_000298275.1 Orycteropus afer afer
GAGTTCAGTTCTAGACCTGAAGGGAAACTAGAGGCCATAGTCTTGGTGGGTGTATCAGACCACCAAACCTGGTCTTCTGTGTTTTTTTTTTTTTAATGATTTTGACTTTTGTTTCACATTGTTATTCCACTCTATCCAGGATATTCTACACTGATTCCCCCGAGTGGTCGACGGTGGTAGGCAGGCACCATCTAGTTCTTCTGGTTTCATGGTCATATAGACTGAGGATCACATGGTCTACCAGTCCCTTGGACTGATTGTTTCCACACATCTTTGCTTTTCTTCCTTTTTCTTTGCTCTGGATGAGGAGAGACTCATCTTTGCATCTAGATGGCCAGTTGCAACCTTTTAAGATTCCAGTCGCTACTTACCCAAGTAGGATGTAGAACGTTTTTGTGTAGTATGTCATACCAATTGAACTTCACCTGTGGTCTGGAACCCACAGGTCCAAGTACTCTATCCCACAGGGTAGCTAGCTGTGGTCAAGAAGCCACCACAACTTGCCCCTTGTCAGATCTACTATACACTGGACATTCTCACAACAAACACAAATATAGATGTAGAAACACTGTCTGCAAACCCTACACATGGTCATGGGCACACTCCCTAGACATACTTGATCGTTCAGCCTGTCCACCTATCTAGCCATCTGTAGATCAATGCTTGCCATCACTGACAACGAAGGACATGTAAAGGGTTCATCTTTGTTTTCTGTACCTCCCATGTATCTCTTTATGTCTTCTTCTTCTTCCTCAATGTCACCTTGTTGATAACTCACATTTGTTACATTGCCATACCCTTCACACAAATCAATATGGATTGGGATTACACTGCATGTGTAGATTGTTTTGGGTAGGTTAGACATTTTCACAATGTTCAGTCTTCCTATACACATGCATGGTATGTTCTGCCACTTATGTAGATCTCCTATGGTTTCTTGAAGTAGTGGTTTGTAATTTTCTTTGTTACAGGACTTTTGTGTCCCTAGTAAGATTTATCCCCAAGTATTTTATTTTATTTTTTGGGTTGCTATTGTAAATGGTATTGATCTCCTTATTTCCTTTTCAGCAATCTCTTTGCTGGTGTAGAGGAATCCAACTGATTTTTGTATGTTGATCTTGTATGTCGCCACAATGCTAAATCTCTCAATTAGTTACAGTAGTTTTGCTGAGTTTCTTGGGTTTTCTATGTATAAGATCTTATCATCACCAAATAGGGATAGTTTTACTTCTTCCTTACCAATTTGGGTGCCTTTGGTTTTCTTTTCTTGCCTTATTGCCCTTGCTAGGGCTTCCAAAACAATGTTGAATAGAAGTAGTGATAGAATGTATCCCTGTCTAGTTCCTGTTTGCAAGGGGAATGGTTTCAATCTTTCTTTATTGAGAATAATGTTGGCTGTGGATTTAGTATATGTGCCCTTCATTATGTTGAGTAATTTCCCTTCTATTCCTATTTTGCTGAGTGTTTTTTTTTTTTTTTATCAGGAATGGGTGTTGGATTTTAGCAAATGCCTTTTCTGCATCAACTGATATGATTATGTGGTTCTTTTTCTTTATTTTCCTTATGTAATGGATTATGTTGATTGTTTCTGTAATGTTGAACCATCCTTGCATACCTGATATGAACTCTACTTGGTCATAATGTACAGTATGATATATATTTTTTTGATAAATTGTTGGAATCTGTTGGCTAGGTTTTTGTTGAAGATTTTTGCATCAACATTCTTGAGGGATATTTCCT
This sequence comes from Orycteropus afer afer, assembly GCF_000298275.1. NCBI lineage: Eukaryota > Metazoa > Chordata > Mammalia > Tubulidentata > Orycteropodidae > Orycteropus > Orycteropus afer. The sequence continues at coordinate 545,643 of NW_006922172.1, forward strand.
TTTTCTGTAGTTTTCCTTTTTAGTGATGTCTTTTCCTGTTTTTTGTACCAAGGTTATGCTTGATTCATAAAATGAATTTGAGAGGATTCCACCCTTTTCTATGTCCTGGAATAGTTTGAGTATGATTGGTGTCAGTTCTTCTCTGAACCTTTGGTAGATTTCTCCAGTGAAACTGTCCGGGCTAGGCCTTTTTTTTTTTTTTTTTTTGTAATTTTTGTTATGACTTGTTTGAGTTCTTCTTTCATTATGTGTCTGTTCAAAATTTCCACCTCAGTCTGTGTTAGTTTATGTAAGTAGCATGTTTTTGAATTCTGTTTATTTCTTCTAAATTTAAAATTGGTTGCAATTACAGTTTTCCTCACACTATCATGTTATTATCCTTTTCATTTCAGTTGGTTCTGTTATGATGTCACCCAATTTGTTTCTTATTCATGTTATTTTTATTTTCTCCTTCTTTTCCTTTGTTAAATCTGCCCATGGTTTTTCAATTTTATTAATCTTTTCAAAGATCCAACATCTAGTATTGTTGATTTTTTCTATTGTCTTTCCACTTTCTGTTTCATTTATTTCTACTCGAATCTTTATTATTTTTTTCTGGTGACTGTAGGCATTTTTTGCTGCTCTTTTTCTAATTGATGGAGATGTTGGGTTAAGGTGTTGATTTTGACTCTTTCTTCTTTTTTGATGTGTGCATTAATTGCTATAAATTGGCCTCTGATCACTGCTTTTTCTGTGTCCCAAAGATTTTGGTATGTTGGGTTTTTATTCTTATTTGATTCAAGGAATTTTTTTAATTTCATTTTTTTTTTTTAATTTCTTCTATTACCCAGTCATTTCAAAGGAGGGTGTTATTCAGTTTCCATGTGTTCGCTCTTTTTCCATTCATCTTCCTATTGTTGATTTCTAATTTTATTTGAAATTTTATTAGCATTTTATTTTATTAACATTGTGGTCTGAGAAGATACTTTGCTGTATTCCAATGTTTTAAATTTATTAAGGTTTGCTTTGTGGCCTAACATATGGTCTATCATGGAGAATGTTCTTCATGCACTGGAAAAGAACATATATCGTGCTGTTGTTGGATGGAGTGCTCTGTAATTGTCTATAAGTTCAAGTTGATGGATTGTATTGTTTAGTTCTTCTGAGTCTTTGTTGAGGTTCTTTCTAGTCATTCTGTCTTTAATTGAAAGTGGTGTATTAATGTCTCCTACTATGACTGTGGAGTCATCTATTTGGCTTTTCAACTCTTTTAACGTCTGATTTATGCATTTTGGGGCTCTTTCATTGGGTGCATAGATATTTATTACGATTATGTCCTCATGTTCAGTTGATCCTTTAATGATTACATAATGTCCTTCCTTGTCTCTTATGGTGTTTTTTGTGATAAAGTCATTTTTATCAGAAATTAATATTACCACTTCTGCTCTCTTTTGATTGCCATTTGCTTGATATATCCTTTTTCAACCTTTGATTTTTAATCTATTTTTGTTTTTTCTCTAAGGTGTCTCTTTTGTAGACAGCATATTGATGGGTTATGTTTTGTTATCCTGTCTGTAACTCTCCATCTCTTCAGTGGTGCATTTAATCCATTGCCATTCAGTGTAATTACCTACAAGTATGAATTTGTTGCTGTCATTGTTAAGTGTTTTTTGTGGTGTTGCTGATTTCTTTGTTCCATATATTTTTCTGTGCTTTCATTTTTTTTTTTTAAATTAATTGTGGTATCATTTACTTCATTGCTATTGTTTTAGTATTTGCCAAATATTTGTGTTGACCACTTTTTATTTTGATACAAATGTTTATTATTTTTCTTTGAGGTTACTCTGTGATTTATAATTTTGTTCCCAAGTTTAGAATGATCTGTTTTATCTTGCAATTGTCTTGACTCCCTCACCATTTAGAAGTTCTATAACTACTCTATTTTTTCCCTCTTTTTGGTTTCTAGTTCTCCTCTTTTGCCAATTGATGTCTCTGGTTCCCTGTTTAAAATCTTGTAAACTTAATTTTACTTGTATACTTCCATAACTGGGTTGGCTTCTGGGTTATGTCATGCTGTGTATTAATGGTTGGTTGTTTGCTGTTGTTGCTTCTCTGTCCAAAGGACTCCCGTTAGCATCTCTTGTAAGGTGGGCCTGGTTTTTAACAAATTCCCTTAATTTCTGCTTATCTGGAAATGTCCTAATTTCACCATCATATTTGAGGGACAATTTTACTGTATACATTTCTGGGTTCAAAATTTCTCTCTTTCAGGGTTTTATATAAACCATCCCATTGTCTTCTCACCTACATGGTTTCTGCTGAGAAATCAGAGCTTAAGACTTACTGGTTGCCCTTTGTAAGTAACTTTTCACTTTTCCCATGTTGCTTTCAGGCTTCTTTCTTTGTTTTTGGTTTTGGTGAGTTTGATGATGATGTGTCTTGGTGATTTTCTTTTGGGGTCTACCCTGTTTAGGGTTCGTTGGACTTCTTGAATGGATATATTCTCATTTTCATCATATCAGGTCAATTCTCATTCAGCAAATCTTGGAGAATTTTCCTGTGGTTTCATTTGTCTCTTCCTCTTCTGCAATTCTCATTACATATAGGTTATTCCTCTTGATGGTATCACACATGAATCTTAGGCTTTCTTCATTTTGTTTTGATCTTTTTTTTCTGATTGCTCCTTTACGAATGTAGTATTGAGCTATTTGTCTTCCATCTTACTAGTTTTGTCTTCTGATTCAATTCTCCTCCTTTGCTCTTTCAATGTGTCATCTATTTCTGAAATTTTAGTATTAATCTTCTGGATTTCTACCTGTAGATTTTATATCATTTCTAATTTTTCCTTTAATTTGTCATTTTATTCTTTTACTCTCTTTCCAAATTATTCTGGTGTTTTGTCTGGGTTTTCCTTTATTTTGTCAGTGTTTTCCTTGATCAGTTTCTTAATCCATTGAAATTACTTAAATATAACTCTTTTGAATTTCTTATCAGGATGTTCCTATGCTGCTTCTTCCTCATGGATATTTTCTGGATCTGTATCCTGGCCCCTTGTTTCTTTCTTCTTCTTCTTTTAATGCATTTTACTAAAATATAATTTATGTACAGTGAAATACACAAAACTAAAGTGACATGGGTCAATGCATTTTTTTTTCAATGTTCCCTCCCTTCCCCTCCCCTCCCACCCCTGGCAACCAACAAAGAAAGTTTCCCTCTACATATAACCTTTCCTTGACCCTCCACAACAACAACAAATATTATATTGGTCCTTCTGCGATTGAGTTTTTTCACTCAGCATAATGTCCTCCAAAGTCATCCATATTACGCAGGGTTTTGCAGACTCCACATTATTCTTTAGTGCTGCATAGCAGTCCCTTGTGTGTATGTACCATAGTTTGGTCATCTACCCCTCCAGTGATGGGCACATAGGTTGTTTCCATCTTTTTGTTATTGTAAATAGTGCTTCAATGAGCATGAGTGTGCATGTCCTGGCCCTCACCTCTCTAGGATATATACCTAGTAATGGGATTGCTGGTCAAATGGTATCTCCAATTCCCGCTTTCTAAGGAATCACTATACTGCTTTCCACAGTGGTTGTATCACTTCATAGTCCCACCAGCAGTGTATGAGAGTCCCATTCTCTCCACATTCCCACCAGCATTTGTTATTTTCTGTCTCGTTGAACCTTGCCATCAGTGCTGGCAAGAGACGGTATCTCACTGTTGTTTTGATTTGCATCTCTCTGATGGCCAATGATTGTGAGCATCTATTCATGTATTTGCTGGCCACCTGAATATCCTCTTTGGTGAAGTGTCTATTCATGTCTTCTGCCCATTTTTCAAATGGATTGTTAATTCCTTTGCTGTTGAGGCATTGGAGTTTTCTATAAATCTTAGAGGTAAGTCCCTTGCCAGATATGTAATTATTGGCAAATATGAGTTTGTGGCTGTCATTTTTGTTATGTGCTTTTTCATGGTGTCTATTTCTTTGTTCCATATAATTTTCTATGCTGAGCTTCTTTTGTTTATGAATTGTGTTATCACTTCCTTCACTGCTATTGTTTTAGTATTTGCTAAATATTTGTGCTGGTTCTCTTTTTTTACTTTGATGTGAAGGTTTATCATTTTTCTTTGAGGTTACCCTGAGATTTATAGTTTTCTTCCCAAGTTTAGAACAGTCCATTCTATCTTGTAGTTGTCTTGACTTCCCTACCATCTAGAAGTTCCATAATGACACAGTTTTTTCCCTCTTTTTGGTTTGTAGTTGTCCTCACTTGTCAGTTGATGTCTCTGGCTCCCTGTTTACAATCTTCTAGGCTTATTTACTTTGGATACATCCATAGCTGGGTTGGTTTCTTGGTTATGTCACCATGTGTGTTAATAGTCAGTTGTTGTTTGCTGTTGTTGCTTCTCTGTCCAAAGGGCTCCCTTTAGCATCTCTTGTAAGGTTGGTCTAGTTTTAACAAATTCCCTTAATTTCTGCTTATCTGGAAATGTCCTAATTTCACCATCATATTTGAGGAACAATTTTGCTGGGTATATAATTCTTGGTTGGAATTTTTCTCTTTCAGTGTTTTATATATACCATCCCATTGTTCACCTGTGTGATTTCTTGCAAGAAATCTGATCTTAGTCTTACTGGTTGCCCTTGTAGGTAACTTTTTGTTTTTCCCAGGCTGCTTTCAGGATTCTTTCTTTGTCTTTGGGTTTTGTGAGTTTCATAATATGTCTTGGTGATTTTCTTTTGGGGTCTATATTGTTTGGGGTTTGATGGACTTCTTGAATGGATATATTCTCATCTTTCATCATACAGGGAAAATTCTCTTCCAACAAATCTTCAACAATTTTCTCTGTGGTTTTATTTGTCTCTTCCTGTTCTGGAATTCCCATTACATGTAGGTTATTCCCTTTGGTGGTATCCCACGTGAACCTTAGGCTTTCTTCATTTTGTTTTGATCTTTTTTCTGATTGTTCCCTTTCCAAAGAAGTATTGAGGTATTTGCCTTCAATCTCACTAATTTTATCTTCCATTGATTCAATTCTACTCCTTTGCCTGTTCAATGTCTTATCTATTTCTGAAAATTTAGTATTAATCTTCTGGATTTCTGGGTGTAGATTCGGTATTATTTCTATTTTTCATTTATTTTGTCATTTTTTTCTTGTATTGTCTTTCAAAATTATTGTAGGATTTTCTCTGTGTTTTTCTCAATTTTGTCAGTGTTTTCCTTGATCTGCCTCTCAATTTGTTGAAGATACCGAAATATAATTCTTTTGAATTCCTTATCAGGGAGTTCCAATGCTGAGTCTTCCTCAGGGATGTGTTTTGGGTCTGTATCCTGGTCCCTTGTTTCTCCTATCACTGTCAGTACTGTACTTCAGGATAGATCTTAAAATGTTCTTTTTGACATTGAATGTGATGCCTTTCCTCTTTCATTGGTGATTCCCAATGTAGTAGACCATATGATTGTCAATTCAAAATGTCCAATACCAGTAAGTTTCAGTTCACTAATGGCTAGTATACTAACAGTCTCTGGTGGTGCAGTGGTTAAGGCATTTGGCTTCTAACCAAATGGTTGGAGGTTTGAACTCACCCAGCTGCTCCATGGAATAAAGATGATGCAATCTGCCTCCAAAAAGATTTACAGCCTTGGAAACCCTATGAGAGGTCGCTAGGTGTCAGAATTGACTTGATAGCAGTAATATTTTTTATTTTAATGGCTGGGGTAAGGAACTCTGGTGCTGCTGTCATTAAGGCACTGGCCTGTTAACTGAAAGGTTGGTTGTTTGATCTGACCTTTTGCTCTGTGGGAGAAAGATGAAGCAATCTACTTCCATAAAGAATTACAGGCTTGAAACCCTATGGATTTTGCTAGGTGCCAAGACTGACTCAAGGGCAGTGGGTTTGGTTTTTGGAATGCCTAGGTTATTGATCTTTATGTGTTCCAACTCCATTTTTTGCAACTTCCAATTTTCCTAGATTTATACTTCTTACATTCCACATTCCAATTATTAACAGATGTTTGCAGTTGTTTCTTCTTATTTTGAGTTGTACTACATCAGCAAATGTAGGTCCTGAAAGCTTTATTGCATCTACATCATTAAGATCAACTCTACTTTGAAGAGGTAGCTCTTCATATTTTGAGTGCCTTCCAACATGACAGGTTCATCTTCTGGCACTATATTCCACATTGTTCCACTGCCACTCATAAGGTTTTCAGTGGCCAGTTTTTTAGGAGTAGACCACCATGTCCTTTTTCCAGTCTGTCTTAGTACAGAAGCTCTGCTGAAACCTGTCCACCATGGGTGACCCTGCTGGTATTTGAAACACTAGTAGCATAGCTTTTAGCATCATAGCAACATACAAGCCACCATAGTATGAATAACTGACAGATGAGTGGTGGTTGGGAGACCTCAATTGTGACTGGCAACTTCTAGACTGAGCTGTGTACATAGTTGGACATCAGCCCCTTTCCTCGATGGTCTAAGCCTGATTCAGAAGGCATCATTTTTCTTAAGAAAGGATGGCATGGTTGTTATCTTTTCTTTTGCCATCAGTAGAGAGCTTGTGAAACAAAGTATTGGCCTCCAAAATCATGTAGGCACTGAGCTGTTAATTGAAAGGTTGGTGGTTCAATCCCACCAGTTAATTTGTGGGAGAATGATGAAGCAATCTGCTTCCATAAAGATTTATAGCCTTAACTAGATGGTGCCCAGCTACCACTGTCATCCACTTGGAAGGGATGTAGGAGATCCTGCATAGAGAGGGAGAACAATGTGGAATAAAACTCAAAA
>NW_006922172.1:552812-556173 GCF_000298275.1 Orycteropus afer afer
AAAAAAAAAAAAAAAAAAAGACTTACAGCCTTGTAACCCTACAGATGTCACTATGTGCCAAGATCAACTCAATGGCAGTGGGTTTTGTTTTTGGAATACCTAGGTTATTGATCTTTATGCATTAAGGTAAGTACCTTAATGACCCTTTTAGTTCTCCAAGATTTAATTCTCATGAACCTTAATGATTGATGCTACTATTCAACAGGAAGGGAAAATGCAAAGAATTCTTCAGTAACATTTGTGGGTTTTTATTGTTATTTTTGCATTTATCTCCTTCATCATTAGCAGGCTTTTCACAGAAACAGGATACCTGAAAGGGCATAGGGAAAGTTTCCCTAGATTGAGATAATTAAAACTGAGAATAAAGCTTCCTTTTCAAAGTACCTGGCTTCTTGGCAAACTATTATTTCAGAGCTGTTGGAGTCCTTTCTCCAAAGTTAAGTTGGTTAGTCAACTCCTACACTGGCTCTTAGGAGTACTTATTAAAGAAAGGGAAATTTCATTAGTTTTAACTCAAGTAAATACATTGATATTTTAGTTTAAATTCTCTGGATTTGCACAACTGAATAATTGCCTATGGTAAATTTCCTTCATTGTATGTATACCTATAAAAAGGTAGCTTCAAACCAATTTGAACAGTATTTCATACTGGGGGTCAGGGAGCTTGCATTGTTTGTATGTGAAGCTTTGGGGTTATACCTGGAAGTGTCTCTGGTATGTTTATTACGAACAGACTTAAACAAAAAGTAGTGAGTTTTGAAAAACTTTATTTTTGGTGAAAATATACACAGCACAACCCACTCTCATCCCACAGTTTCCAGACAATGGTCAGTGAAGTTGGTTAAATTCGTCACATTATGTCAGCATCTTGTTATTTCTGTTTTAATTGTTTCACTTCATTTACTTAATGACCCTACTCTCCCCTTCTCATCTGTGCTTTAAAATAGCTGTTGACCCTCTGGTCTCTTACTGGCTGAGTAGTCTTTCATAGCATGTAATTACCATATTTTGTTCATCCATTCATCATTTGATGAGTACTTAGGTTGTTTAATACAAATGCTTTAGCATCTTCAAATTAGGCACATAAAAAAAGTTTCAGAGTGGTACAAAGAAAATAGATGAAAAACCACAGAACCACCTATTCTCAGAAAAGAAAGGGAGATTTTTCTAGCTCTAATTGTCCTTCAAAGAAGCTCTGTGACAAAGCTAAACGAAACAGTGTTCAAGTCACAGAGAGGAAAAAAAAAAAAAAAAAAAACCCAGAAATGCAGTGGAAAACACACTCTCACAATTTATATTACTTAGAAAATTGGAATAAATATCAGCATCTCTTTCCTGAACATAAGGAATCACAGCCCATAAGTCACTAGCCAGGACAGACAGTTGTGGATGTGCAGGTTGATCCATATTACCCTGACAGGTTTTTCTGGCCCCAGTGTGGAAAGTCTCCAAGCAGAGGAAGCAAAGAGTAAGACCTGTGGTTAAGGCGGATTGCTAGAGACTTGTAGTTTTGAGATCTCATGAGATAAGACCGAAGAATATTCAAACTATCAGAAGTGTCTGCCTCTTTTATATTCCTGAACATAAACTTACTATTGTTAGCTCCCAGTGAGTCAGCCCCCTGACTCAGTGAGACCCCATGAACAATGAAGGAAATACTACCTGGTCCTGCCCAGCCCATAATGAATTGCAGATTGGACTATTATGATGCATATGGCTTTCTTTTTTAAATAATATTTTATTGTGTTTTTGGTGAAACTTTACATAGAAAGTTAGGTTCCCATTTGATAAATCTCACACAAAATGATCAATAACATTAGGCACACTTTTCACAATGCATCAACACAATGGTTGTTCCATTTCCAGTACTCCAGTTTTTCTATCCTTTATCTTCTTATCTTTGCCTTACATTAAACGTTGACTTTTGGGACTTATATGGATGTGTCTTTTTTTTTTTAGTATAGCATAGATCTAATGGATAATATCCTTTATTTTGTGTGCCACTCTACCTTTCTGTTGAAAGGTGATCTCAGGATAGTTTTGGTCCAAGGTTTAAAGAGTGTCTCAGGGCAACAATCTCAGGGAGTCAGTCCCCTGGTATCAGGTGGTTCAGTTAGTTTGGACTTTTTTAAGAATCTGAATTTTGTTCTATAGTTTTCTCCTGTTCTGTCTACAGGATCATTTATTGTGTACTTGGTCAGACTGGTCAGTGGTGGTAGCTAGGCACCATTGATTTCTTCTGGTCTCAGGATAGCTGAAGTCGTGGCTTATGTAAAGTATCAGCTTTGTAGACTTGTTTCTTCTCTGAGATTTTGATTACCTTCTTACTCTTCTGCTCCTGATGAGTGGAGATCAGTAGTTATATCTTAGGTGGCTACTTGCAAACTTTCAACACCCAGATGCTATACTCATTCAGTAGGATACAGAAAATCAATTTTGTGACTATATTAAGCCAGTTGATTGAGCTGTCGCACTGACTATGGTCCTAAATTTTGAAACGTAGGAACCAAATCTCAGAGGGTCTTAGGTTATATCTTAAGAGTAAATGTAGTTGTGTCTTCAATGAATATATGTGCCTGCACACACATACATTTATCTACACGTTCATATAGATACTGTTCTCACATTTATATACACCTGTGCCTACCTGTATACCTATATGCCTACAACCATCCATACATGATCATACACTCATTTTTTGGTCTGATTTGGAGTTATTGCCATCTTATATATGTCAAATTCTTTAGTACAAGCATCCTTTCCTCATGAGTGCATCTCAGTTACTTCATTGACTTTGGTCATACTGTTCTCAATACACTCACATTCAGTGCCATTTTTCCCATCACCAAAAAATAACAAGTATCTAGAATCTAAAGTGTGCTTCTCCCTCCTTCCCTTCCTCTCTCTGGTAACCACCATTGAACACTGGTCTCTTTATATATGTTATTCTTGTCTTGTTATGAAAGAGAGATCATAAAATATTTATCCTTAAGTGCTTAACTTACTTCATTTAGCATTATGCCTTCCAGTTCCATCCATGTTATAAAATGTTTTACAGACTCATCATTGTTCTTTATCGTGGCACAGTATCCCATTATGTGTCTATACCCTATTTTGCTTACCCATTTATCCACTGATGGGCATTTCAGTTTTTTTCCATTTTTTACTATTGCAACAAACTTGTTGTTGTTGTTAGGTGCCGTCGAGTTGTGTCCGACTCATAGCCACCCTATGCACAGCAGAATGAAACACCACCCAGTCCCGTGCAAGCTCCATGATCCTTGTTATACTTGAGCCCATCTTCACAGCCACTGTGTCAATCCATCTTGTTGAGGGCCTTCCCCTCTTTCGTCGACCCTCC
>NW_006922172.1:556423-559256 GCF_000298275.1 Orycteropus afer afer
AAAGAGGTCCCATGCAGGCAACTTGCTCAGTGCTATACATCGTGTAATGTCCTGACTGCTGCTTCCATTGGCATGGATTGTAGAACCAAGCAATGTGAAGTCTTTGACAACTTCAATCTTTTCTCCATTCATCATGATGCTGCTTACAGGTCCAGTTGTGAGAATTTTTGTTTTCTTTATATTGAATTGTAATTCATACTGCAGACTGTATTCTTCAGTTCTTCATCAGTAAGTGGTTCAAGTCATCCTCACTTTCAGCAAGCAAAGTTGTGTCGTCAGTGTATCACAGGTTGTTAATGATTCTTCCTCCAATCCTGATGCCATGTTCTTCTTCATATAGTCCAGCTTCTTGGATTATTTGCTTGGCATACAGATTGAATAAGTATGGGGAAAGGATACAACCCTGCCACACTCAATTCTTGATTTTAAACCATGCAGTGTCCCCTTGTTCTGTTTGAATGACAGCCTTCTGGTCAATGTACAGGTTCCTCATGAGCACAATCAAGTGTTTTGGAATTCCCGTTCTTCTCAATGTCATCCACAATTTGTTATGATCCACACAATCAAATGCCTTTGCATAGTCAAGAAAAAACAAGTAGACATATTTATGATATTCTCTGCTTTGAGCCAGGATCCATCTGACAGCAGCTATAATATCCCTTGTCCCACATCCTCTTCTGAATCCAGCTTGCACCTCTGGAAGTTCTCTGTCAATACACTGCTGCAACTGTTTTTGAATTATCTTCAGGAAGATTTTATTTGCATGCGATATTATTCGATAATTTCCACATTCTGTGGGATCACCTTTCTTTGGAATGGGTACAAATATGGGTCTCTTCCAGTCATTTGGCTGGGTAGCTGTTTTCCAAATCTCTTGGCATAACTGAATGAGTGCCTTCAGTGGGGCATCTGTTTGTTGAAACATCTCAACGGGTATTCCATCAATTCCTGGAGGCTTGTTCTTCATCAGTTCCTTCAGTACAGCTTCGACACTTTCCTTCAGTACCATTGGTTCTTGATCATATGGCACCTCCTGAAATGGATGAAGATTGACTGGTTCTTTTTGGTACAGTGACTCTGTATTCCTTCCATCTTCTTTTGATGTTTTCTGCATCATTCAATATTTTGCCTATAGACTCTCTCAATATTATAACTCAAGGCTTAAATTTTCTCCTCAGTTCTTTCAGCTTGAAAAATGCCAAGTGTGTTCTTCCCTTTTGGTTTTCTAACTCCAGGTCTTTGCACATTTCATTATACTAATTGGTTTTGTCTGCTAGAGCTGCTCTTTGAAATCTTCCCTTCAACTCTTTTATCTTCTCATTTCTTCCATTTGCTTTAGCTACTCTCCACTTGAGGGTAAGTTTCAGAGTCTCTTCTGTCATCCATTTTGGTCTCTCTTCTTTTCTTGTCTTTTTAGTGACTTCTTGCTTTCTTCATGGATGATGTTCTTGATGTCTTTCCACAATTCTGCTAGTTTTTGGTCATTGGTGTTCAGCTTATCAAATCTATTCTTTAGATTGTCTCTAAATTCAGGAGGGATATATTCAAGATCATATTTTGGCTCTCGTGGATTTGTTTTAATTTATTTCAACTTCAATTTGAACTTGCATATGAGCAGTTGATAATCTGTTCCACAATCAGTTCCAGGCCTGGTTTTGGCTGAAGATATTGAGCTTTTCCATTGCCTCTTATGACAGATGTAGTCAATCTGATTCCTGTGTATTCCATCTGGTGAAGTCCATGTGTATAGCCACTGTTTGTGTTGTTGAAAAAGATATTTGCAATGAATAAGCCGTTGGTCTTGCAAAATTCTATCATGCAATTTCCAGAATCATTTCTGTCACCAAGACCAAATTTTCCAACTACCAGTGATTCTTTTTTGTTTCCAACTTTTGCATTCCAGTCACCAGTGATAATTAACACATACTGATTGCATGTTTGGTCAACTTCAGACTGCAGAAGCTGATAAAAATCTTCAATTTCCTCACCATTGGCTTTAGTAGTTGGTGCATAAATTTGAGTAATAGTTGTATTAATTGGTCTTCCTTGTAGGCGTATGGATTTATCCCATCACTGATAGCACTGTACTTTAGGACAGATCTCAAAACATCCTTTGTGATGATGAATGCCATGCCATTCCTCTTCAAATTGTCATTCCCAGTATAGTAGACCAATGGTAGTCTGATTCAAAATGGCCACAACCAGTCCATTTCAGCTCACTAATGCCTAGGATATCAATCTTTATGTGCTCCATTTCATTTTTGACAACTTCCAATTTTCCTAGATTCATGCTTTGTACATTCCATGTTCCAATTATTAATGGATGTTTGCAGCTGTTTCTCCCGAATTTCAGTCGTGCCATGTCAGCAAATCCATATCTTTAAGGCTGATTCTACTCTGATGATGCAGCTCTTTCACGGTCCTGTTTTGAGAGCCTTCTGACCTAAGTGGCTTATCCTCCTGCAGTATAGTGGACAATGTTTCCAGGCTATTCATAAAGTTGCACAGTAATGTATCAGACAGTGTTTTCTCTGCTGTTCATAAAGTCTTCCCTGGCAAATTCTTTGAGAACTGGCAACAAACTTAGGTGTGCATATGTCTGTTTGTATTACTACTTTTATGTCTCTAGGGTCAGCCCCATGGTTACAGGTGAGGAGAGACAACTCAGGGACACCCAAAGTAGCAGGCGGGAAGAGCAGGAGAAAGGGGATTAAAAGCCAGGAAGCCAAAGAGAGAGCAATCAGCCAAAGGGATTAGGTGAGGAGAGGAAACTCAGGCTCACCCAGAGTAGCAGGCCAGAAGAGCAGGAGAAAGGGGATAAAAGCCAGGAACC
>NW_006922172.1:566913-568712 GCF_000298275.1 Orycteropus afer afer
ACTACGGAAGTAGGTTGCCCAACCTTCCTTCGGAGGAGTGACGGGTGGTTTGAACCGCCAGCTTTCTGGTTAGCAGTCAAGTGCCTTAGGCTCTATGCTACCAGAGCTCCTTGGGGGTATATACATAGCAGTGGGACTGCTGCATCATAGGGTTTGTCTACTTCTGTTTTTTTGAGAAATCACCTTACCATTTTCCAGAGTGGTTGTCCCATTTTTCAGTCCCACCAGCAATGGGTAAAAGTTTCAATCTCTCCACATCCTCGCCAACATTTGTTATTAACTGTCTTTTTAATCAGTGCCATTTTAACCAGAGTGAGATGGAATTTTATTTTATTGTAGCTTTTATTTGTACCTCTCTAGTAGCTAATGGGAGCTCTGGTAGCATAGTGGCTAAGACATTTTAACACTGAACCACCAATGCCACTGAACATAATCTAATGACCCAGAAAAGACTCTTCAACCACTGAAACATGGTGGGAAAAAAATATCAGTTGAAGAAGCTTCCTAGGAATATTTATTAGCAAGAATTTTTAGCCCTATTAATGGAAAGACAGCATTTCTTCTTTCATGGAGGACTTATTGGCAAGTAAGACTATGGATAATAAAGGACTATTATCACACTGAAAGTTAAATTATATGACAGCCAGTACATTGTGCTTTATAGCAAATAGTAGTTGTTATGTCCTTTAACTGTTAAGTTAAGCTTGTGTTACTGGACTGCTGTTCATTTATATGTAGTTTTTTTTTAAGCTAATTAAGCCTATAACCATAAAAACCTACATTGTAGACTACTATACCAGAGGAAAGGAGAAAAAGATCTTTTTTTGGGGGGAGGTATATATACAGTTTTTATTTATTTATTTTACCATGATTTGGTTGAATGTTGACAGAGTAAATTTGTTTTCCATTCAACAATTTATACACATTTTGTTTTGTGACATTCATTCCAATCCCTACAATGTAACAGCACTCTCCCCAACTTCCTCCCTGTGTTTACCATTTCTCTTTGTCCTTTCCTATCCCTTCCTGTCTTCTTAGCTTTATCCCCGGGCAAATGCTGCTCTTTTGATCCCCTAGAGTTGATTGTTCTAATTAGTGAGTACCTCCCTGGTGTTATTTTTTGTGTTATAGACCTGTCTATCATTTGCTTTTAGAAGCTCTGGTAGAAGTTGAGCTATGGGCTCGAAGAGTGTCTAAGGGCCATAGTCTAAGGGCTTTATATATTGGAGTTTGTCCTCCTCAGAGGTCACACAGTTTTTGCAGCTCGTTTTCAGTGGGGTATATTTGAAAGCCTGTGGGTTTTGGAATAGAAAAATCACATGCTTTTGTAAGCCATGTGTGTGGTTTCTTTGACATTACAACTCCCTAAGAAACCAAGTAGGCCATTAGAGCATTTGTTTCTAGGCAGTTTCTTTTTTTTTTTCTTTTTTATTATTGTGATTTGGGTGAAGATTTACGGAGCAAATTTACTTTCCATACAGCAGTTTACATATACTTTGTCTCATGACATTGACCACAGTTTACCACAATTCAACAGCTCCTGTCCCACTTCCTCCCCATAGTTACCTCTTCCCAGTGTCCATACCTCCATAGACTCCTGCCCCCTAAGCTGTTTCCCTGTGCATAGGCAGCCTTTCTTTCTCAATGATTGTTCTCTCCAAGGAGTGTATCTACTTCAGGTAAATGTTCAACTCATATGCCTGTCTTCTGTTTGGCTGGAAACCACAGGTGTGGGTTCAATTTCAGATCCGAAGGGCAGCTAGGGGCCATAGTCTCAGTGGTTCCACCAGGCTCTATCG
>NW_006922172.1:572312-607275 GCF_000298275.1 Orycteropus afer afer
CACAATGGTTGTACCATTTTACAGTCCCACCAGCAGTGTATGAGAGTCCCTATCTCTCCACAACCTTGCCAGCATTTGTTATTTTGTGTCTTGTTGAACTTTGCTACTAGTGCTGGAGCAAGATGGTACCTCATTGTTGTTTTGATTTGCATCTCTCTAATAGCTAATGATCGTGAGAATTTCTTCATATGTTTGTTGGCTGTCAAGCTGCTTTTTAAACCTACAAAATGGTGGCACCCTCCGGACTGGCAAACATCCACAGCACAGCCCACCTTTCTCTTCATCTTCTCTGTTTGTTCCCCAGCCACAGTGCACAGTCCTCCATGCAGTCCCTGGCTAGCAGGGTGATTTTTAGGTTAATTCTTAAGTCCTACCACCACTCGGGAATCTCCAAGCTGTCTTGTGCCATTAGGATCACTCAGGATTGCTGCCAGACTGCAGCTCTGTATGTCTCCTTTTTTGGTATTTTCATGAAAATTCTTCTGCTAGTTGGGGTTTAGTCCACTTGTATATCCTTCCCTTCAAGGCTCAGGGGTTCAAGAATATCTTATGTGTCTGTGTTAATTGGTTTCTCTTTTCTTTGTTGAAGAAGGTCTGTGCAGTCTTTCTGCCTAGTCCGCCATCTTGCCAGAATTGAGAGAAAGATCTTTTAATGAAAATAAACTATATCTGATAATTTATGACTTTGCTATCTAACCACAATTCACAATTATACCTGGAAGAGATTATTTCCTGGATACACAGTTAATAAGAAAAAAAAAATCCTGACTCTGATGTAATTATATGAATATGAGTCCATTTCATGCTATTAATTATTAGTCCTTCTTTTAAAAGATAGTATTTTATTGTGTTGTAGATGAAAGTTTACACTTATGATCCCTTGTAACAATTTTTATACAATTATCCCATGCCATTGGTTTCAATTTTTACAATGTGTCATCATTCTCATTATTTCCCTTCTATTTGTTCTGTTTCCATTGATATAGCTTCCCTTCCCCTCCTTTCTTTCTTATCTTTGCTTTTGTAATGTTTAGTTCTTTCAGCAATAATGTTCTGAGCCTTGGATGCCTCCTGAAAGACTATTTTTTCAATGTTTACCATTCCATTTTCTCCAAATGAAAATTCTGGCAACACAGTATCTTCATAACCAGCTTTTAGGAGGCACTGGTGGTTGAGTGGTTGAATTTTTGCTTTCCATGTAGGAGACCTGGGTTCAATTCCTAGCCAATGTACCTCATGGGCAATCACTACCCATTACATGTTGCTGACAAGGTTTCAGCAAAACTTCCAGACTACGATGGAGCAGAAAGAACAGTCTGGAAATCTACTTATGAAAATCAACCAACGAAAATCACAATGGTCCAATTTCAACCAATCATGGGGATGACAGAGGACTGGGCAGTGTTTTTTTCTGCTGTGCTTAGAATTGCTATGTGGCAGGGTCGACTCATTTTTTATCATATTTCCTAAGATGGAGATTCATTATACACATGGGACTTTTGTGAGCTGCAACAAATAATCTGTGAGGGGATACTCAGGCAGTGCCCATAGCATGAAACTCTACAGTAGGTTGGCTTCAATAATGTTTAGCTTTTAAACTCAACAGGAGTCCTTGGGTAGTACAAGATCAGCTAACAAAAAGGTTGGTAGTTGAAGTCCACCCAGAGGTGTCTTAGAAGAAAGTTCTGGCAGTCTGCTTTTGAAAAATCAACTACTGAAAATCCTTTGGCGCATAGTTCTACTCTTGACACACATGTGGTCACTATGAGTTGGGGTTGGCTTTATGGCAACTGGCAACCAACAATTTAAGCTCATCAATTATAAAACAGCATTGTCTAACAGGTCAATAAGGTTTTGAGGCATTCTCAGAATGTTTTATTGTTTTGAGATTGCATATGATTTAATTTCCTCAGTAAGTAAAGCATCACAAGGCATCATTGGCCCATTCTGAGCCTCTTGACCCTGGTACTGGCAAGTACCCTGAGGGGAGAATGACCACATCACCAAGTGAAGTAGCAGCAGTGGTACCCAAGAGGGTGCCATGCGGGATAGGCACAAGCCTGGTTTAGAACTGAGATTCTCTTTCTGATTCTGACCCCATGCAATTATTTGTTTTTCATGACCTGCTACTTTCCCAACTATTCAAAGGCAGGATAGTTGTCATGATCAACTTTATGAAATAGTTCAAAGTGTTACTGAGAGAAAAGCAATAAAAAAGTAGACTGGCCAACATTACCCATCACAGGGGCTCTGAATACTCCCTCATGTAAAACTACTGAAAAACACAAATATATTAAGTTGAGTTTCTAAAAAATGCTCCATTTATTTTTCTATTTACAACAATCACTTTAATAGTGTTTTCTTTTCCATTTCACAAATTCCCAGTTTACCAAGATTACTTCTAATAGCTTTCCTGGTTCGTTTTTCAATATTTGAAAGGTAAGAGTGCTCTAGAGAGCTACACACATTTTAAAACTTTCTGATTAAGCTGGGAGAGGAGGCTCAGGGATGTTGCTCTGCAGTAAGTGTGATTTTAGTTTAAGAAAGGAGACTCTTCTCCCATGAAGAGCAGGTAGTTTAATCCCTGGGAAGGTAGAAATTCCTGCAATTCACATTGCTGGCAAAAGTAATAAGTACTGGCTCCCTCCAGCCAGAGAGACACTAAAAGGGACACATGTCATGCTCAAACTTGCACAGGTTGATATAGGAACACATATCACACTTGCACTAGCACTGGTTGATACAGGGACATATGTCACACTCAGCCTCACACAGGTTGATACAGGGACACACATCACACCAGGAATTGACAGGTTGGTACAGGGACATGTCACCATAGGGCTCACACTGGTCGACATGAGGACACATGTCGCACTAAGACTCATATTGGTTGACACCAAACCAAGCAAACCCACTGCCTTAGAGTCAATTTTGACTCATACTAACCCTATGTGAATAGTCCTCGTCCCAAAAACATGCCATACACCTTATTTACATTATTAGCAGTTAATCCAATCCCCTTGGTGGGTCATAAGCACCTCTTATTTGCATAGTTCCATCCAGTCATTTTGTGGGAATTACGAAGATTATGGCTAGAAAGGCCATAATTAGTAATTCACTGCACTGAAGAGACACACTTCACACTTCGATTTGCACTGATTGAAATGCTATATCTCAAACAATGACCTCCTCCTGAATCATATCATAAAGCAGTAGTATGATTTTATATTTAAATATAAAATCATTTTTGAAAACAGAAGAAGTGTTTCTGCTGGAATTTACAATACTGACATCACAGAAGTTCTCTGGACCCAGAAATAATTCCCAGTGGTGAGTAACCATTCAGTATAATAATTATCATCTGTTCCTAAAAAAACAAACAAACCTTCAAGGTTGTCACGCACCCAGGAACACCATTCAGTTACTCATAAAAAATAAAAAGTTAAAGCAAGAAGTATGCAAGTAGAAAAGTTAATACTAAAATCCTGTGTGTGCCACAATAAATTACTAAGATGGTTTGGAAGTCCATTTTGGGCTCTAATGTTCTCCTAACTTGCTTAACTAGGCACCTAACTACACAGTGGATACCCTTTTATTCTCTGCCTACAAATATCTGCTTACTCTCCTAGATCCTGTTAGGTAATATGCTCTATGACAGTTCAATTCAAAAACAGCAGCCTTTAAATGTTAAACCTGGCTTCCTTATGAACATAGTCTCTGGTGTGGGCCAGTTTTTCCATCTAAGGAATGCACTATTAACTGAATTCATCTAGTATGCTATGAAATAGGATAGATTATAGAAAATATTCCACAAATCTTAATTCTATAGAAACATAAAAGAACAACAATCAGTGATGACAATTCAAAGAAATCTGAGGAGCTTTGGGGTTTAAATTTAAAGAGAATTAGTCATTTCAGAATCTTGCTCAGATAGGGCAAGATTAAGCTCAGAAAAATAGACAGCCTATAGTCATTATGTAAGCATAGGAAATATTCTGCCTCCAATAACTAAGCATCAACATGCTGCTGTTTATCACAGTTCATGTAATGTTGCTGTGCACAGACAGGAGGAGGGATGCAAGAAAGTCTGTGATCCAAGAACACTGAAAGCTTCCAAGTCTTTGTCTTAGCTGTTTTTTTCACCAAATACTTATATCACCGTGCAAAGAACAAAGAGCATCATTATTATTTTTTTAACTTTTGCAGAGTACAAAGTGTTCAGAACATCATTTTTTGCCATTAGAGGGTAAAAGTATTTTGCCTATGCATTGTTCTTAACCTGCTTCTAAGGAACAATTAAAATTCAGATTAGGCTCATAATGTACCAAATACAAAGAACCTTAAAATTAATTCTTGTAAAAAGGCAAACACCACTGTATTCCATTACCAAAGGAAGACCTCTAACTGGTTTTCCAGCCTTTTACAGGTCTTAAGCATACATATTATGAATCAAAATTAATACCCAGAACCAACTGCCAGGAATCGACTCCGACTCATGGCAACTCAGAGTAGAACTGTGTTCCACAGGGTTATTTTTGTTCTTACTTTTTAAAATCATGGTGAAAATATACATAACAAAACATGTGAAAATTCAGCATCCATAGGGTTTCCAGTGGCTGACATTTCAAAAGTAGATTGCCAAACCTTTCTTTTAAGGTACCTATGGGTAGACTCAAACCTCCAATCTTTCAGTTAGTAGCTGAGTGCATTGACCATTTTTGCTGTTTAAAAACTCCTAAAATGGACACAGCAGCTTTGAATCCTACTTTACTAACCTTTGTATTACCCAGAAAACCCAGCTCCAACAAGTAGTCTTAGTGGCACCAATGGTTAAGTGCTCAGCTATAAATGAAAGGCTGGAGATTCAAATCCATCCAGAGGCATCTCAGAAGAAAGGCCTGGTGATATGCTTCCTAAAGGTCACAGCCTTTGAAAACCCTATAGAGCAGTTTACTCTGACAAACATGGGTTTGCCATGAGTCGGAATCAACTCCACAGCAACTGGTTAGCAGGTATAAAACAGGTGTCTGATGAATGAATGTGTACCTGCAGTCATACACACAGTGCTAGTATATGCCCAAAGTTTCAATACTTCAAGTTTAAACTGTGACAATTTCAGTCATAAATAAATTAGAACTTTAAAAGTATCAAAATACTGCTTTGAGTTCCAATACAAATTTAATTACCCCAACAAACTCTAGCTGCAAGCAGGATTCGAGATCTTTTTCTACACAATACCTCAAATTCAATGGCAAGAAAGTTCACAAACAACTTCAGTTGTCTGAGGCACGATTACCATCACCCCTAGAACTTTCTAAGTGGCGCTCACAAGGAAACAGCAATCTTCATTTTGATTTTTGTTTTGTTTTCAAAACAGTGTTCTGGAACAGTGGCATTCAAGAAGTATTTGTCAGACTTTACAGACATACCAAAGAGGATAGGAATCAGACTATTTTTTTTTAATTGAAAAAATAATAAAGACCAAAGAGCTAAAAGTCTGTTACCCATTTGAGTTCCAGTTTGTTTTTTTTTTTTTACTTTTTAATTATTATCACTTCAACTTAACTATTAAAAAAAAAAAAAAAAAAAAAAACCTCAAACTCACTGCCATCGAGTTGATTCTGACTCATAGTGACATCCTTTGGGTTTCTGAGGTGGTAATTTTTTACAGAAGTAGATTGCACAGTCTTCTTTCCGTGGAGTGGCTGGTAGGTTTGAACCAGCAACCTTCTAGTTAATAATCTAATGCCTTAGGCATTACGCCACTAGAGCTCTTTAAACTTAACTATAGAAGCCTTAAATGTTAAGACTTTATAACATTATATATATAAAAAAAAAACTTTATAAAAACTAACAGGCAATCTCACTGCTGAGGGTATCGAAAAATAGAATCAGGCTAATGGATGATACATTAAACGGGTAAATTAAAGATGGTTCTCCCAGCACTTGAAAAGATTGCTAACCAGAAGGCTGGCAGTTCAAAGCCACCAGCCACTTTTCAGAAGGAAGACTGGCCAATCTACTTACGTAGAAATACTGCCTTGGAAACCCAAGGAGGTGTTGCTATGTGTTGGATCCAACTTGATGGCAGTGAGTTTGTTTTTTGGTTTTGAATCCAGTTCTAGTTTTGAACAGAAATCCTGAAATGGAGTTTTAAGCTTCAAATGACTGTCTCAGAGAGCTGACTTTAATTTAGTCCATGAGCTGTTGAGAATTCACAAATAAAGTGCTAAACTCCTAAACAAAGATTTTGAACTCCTAATAGAGTGGCTGCAATGATGGGCTCAGGTGTAGCAAGGATTGTGAGGATAGTGCACGACCAGGCAGTTTCGTTCTGCTATACATAGGAGCTCTGGTAGCATAGTGCCTAAGGCACTTGACTGCTCACCACAAGGCTGGCGGTTCAAACCCACCAGCCACTCCTCGGAAGGAAGGTTGGGCAATCCTACTTCCGTAGTGATACTGCCTCGGAAACCCAAGGAGGGGTCACTATGAGTCGGGCCAACTCGATGGCAAACAACAACAACAACAACAATACATAGGGTTGCTATGAGTCAGCGCCAACTCAATGTCACCAAACAATACCAACAACAAAATCCCCGCCCCCCCCAAAAAAAGTTGCTTTTCCAGCTTTAAACAATAGTAAATCTAGCCTAATTTCAGTTTGAGGAATGGCCTCTCTTTTCCCTCTAGAAAGGACAAAACAATTTAAAGTTATGGTATATGAGAAGGGGAAATGGCTAATAAATATACCTGTGCAGGGCAAGGATGAGATAGGGCTGGATCAGTGGTAGAATTTTTGCCTGCCATGACAGAGACCCAGGTTTGATCTGGGAATGTAGTGTTGCTGAATAGGTTTCAGCACAGTTTTCAATTGGCTTCACAACATTTAGGGGAAATTCTGTGCTTTATTTATTTATTTATTTATTTTTAAGAGTTTTTTTTTTTTTTTTTTACATCCAACATTACAGGTACATTTAATTTCCCTCCCCATTTACCATGCCCAACCCTAACCCAGTCTTCTCCCCTCCCTGCCCAGTAATTCCCCCCATGCCCTTCATAGTTATGCACTCCTGTTAGTCCTGCAATTCTTCAGTGTGAATGTTGCCCCTCTGGTGCCCTGTGGTCGACTGCTCCAGGGGATGTATTTCCATAGAGTATGTGTGTGCGTCACCCTGGGTTGAGTGGTCTGCCGGTACATCTTGTTTGCTATTGGGCTGAGAGTGAGCTTTATTCCAGGCCCAGAATGTATCCCAGGACCATAGTATTGGGGGTCTTGCCAGACTCCATCCGACCAGTAACTCTGGTCATTATTGAGTTTTCGTTCCATGTTTTTTTTTCCCATTCTATCCAGGATCTCCAGATTTGATCCTTTCCTGGGTGATTGACACTGGTAGCCTGGCACCATCTAGTTCTTCTGGTCTCGAGGGCCATCATGTCCTAGGACTGATTGCTTCCAAATGCCCTTGTTTTTTGTGCACTTTTCTCTGCTTCTGATGATAGTAGACCATTAGCTGCATCTTAGATGGCTGCTTGAAAGCTTTTAAGACCCCAGTCGCTACTCACCAATGTAGGATGAGGAACAAGGCTTTTATGTATTTTGTTGTGCCAATTGAGTTTGGTGTCCCCCAGTACTATGGTCCCAAGATGGTAGATCTGTTGGATCTCTCTCCCATAGTGTCTGGGTGTCTGGGAGGGATTACTCTATGTCTGTCTTCTGTTCTTTCTGTAAGGATTGCAGGTATTTTGTATCACTGGTGTCTGTGCAAGATTAGCCTCAGCTGAATCTATCCTTGATCTAGAGTATACTGCTGTTCACTGACTCCCATCTGATCCTCTCAAGTGTTTATGTGTTTATCTGTAGCCTGGTGTTTGGTGTTAATGGCAATGCAGTATTGTGGGCACACTGGTTGGTATTAGCATCTATCATCTATCTCCTATATGCACAATTCGGTGTCCTCCCTTTTCCTAATGTTATCATGGTGGTCACAGACTCTTTCCATACATTCCTCTGTGCTTTAATGAAAAACGTATGCATTTTCTGTAGGTTTTTTTTTGCTATTTTACAACTTATCAGTTGTAGATAAAAAATGCTGGTGGCAAAATGGTTAAGTGCTCAGTTGCTAACTGGAGAGTTGGCAGTTCAAACCCACCCAGCAGCTCTGTGGGAGAAAGACCTAGCTTTCTGGTCCTGTAAAGATTCTGGAAAAAAAAAAAAAAAAAAAAGCCTCAAACTCACTGCCGTCGAGCCAATTTCAACTCATAGTGACCCCTCCTTGGGTTTCTAAGGCAATATCCCTACAAAAGTAGATTGCCCAACCTTCCTTCTGAGGAGCGGCTGGTGGGTTTGAACTGCCAGCCTTCTGGTTAGCAGTCAAATGCCTTAGGCACTATGCCACTAGAGCTCCGCCTGTAAAGATTATAGCCAGGAAAACACTATAAGGCAGTTCTACTCGTCACATGAGATTGTTATGAGTCAGAATTGATCCAGGACACCTAACAAAAACAAGTTGTTAGCAATGCAAAATAATTCCTCTCCTTTCCTCTCCAGGGTTTCTTATGAATCGGAACTGACTTTATGGCATCTATCACCACCAACAACAAAAGGTATGCAAATGCATTCTGCCAGTAGCCAGATAACTCTCCTTCCTTCCTTGGAAAATAGTTTGCCTCCATTTGGACATTCATGTTAATCTTCTCCATCTATAAATGTGTCTATTTTGTGGATTCTCTCTTGAACTGCCTGTACCACCTCATTTGATTCCTCATTAATGTGTTAAATACATCCCCAACGTGTTAATTTTTATATTTGTATGAATGTCATGATTTTACCTTTATTTGAGAATTATCTTTTAATACTTAGTTTTAGTGTCTTTCTTCTAAAAACAGGACAACATTGAAATATGCCAAAATATGTCCAATCAATTTTACTGATTTCAATGAAGACAGTCACTAATATACTCACTCCGCACCCATTGACAGTTAGGTTCTGAAGACTAGGTCATTATGTGGAAATCAGTGTTATGCATAAATGGAGACTGACTACAGCATTACATAACTGTTAAACCATTGAGAATCATGGCCCAGACAAGTTGGCCTATAACCTTAAATATCACAACCAGCATTATCTCACCTCACACCTTGGTGTTCATTACTGTCAGATGTACATAATTAATGTGCAAAATGTTACATTTTTAACTATTGCAGTACATGCAGAAATGCTGGATAAGAAAATAGTTAAGTAAGGCATAGGTGTACACCAGAATGACACATAAACTCAATGAAGCCTGTTGTTTGCTGATCTTAAATTAACAGTGTACTTCCTTTGTCCTATGAAAATGACAACTGTCTTAAATCTTGGCTTACTCTCATTGCATTTCCTCTCCATGCCAAACTTTCTATTTAAAACCCAACTTGTGTCCCTATGTTCCCTTGGAGGGGGTCACTACTACTGAAGTAGGATTGCCCAACCTTCCTTCCGAGGAGAAGCTGGTGAGTTTGAACCGCCAGCCTTCTGGTTAGCAGTCAAGTGCCTTAGGCACTATGCTACCAGAGCTCCTCTGACAGCAATTACAATAATCAACTGTGCAACCCTACCCTTAGTCTACATGATACTTCTATCACCATTAACCGCCCACCCTCCCTCCAACCCTTGGTAACCACTAATAAACTTTGGTCTCTATACATTTGCCTGTTTTTGCCTTTTTACATAAATAAGGTCATACAGTATTTGTCCTTTTGTGATTGACATATTTATTCAGCATAATATCTTCCAGCTCCATCCGTATTATAGCATGTGTGTAAGACTTCATTTCTCCTACTGGCTGAGTAGTATTCCATTGTGTATACGTACCACATTTTGTTATTCCGTTCATTCATCGATGAACATTTAGGTTGCTTCTACCTTTTGACTATTGTGACTAATGCAACAATGGACACTGGTGTATAAATCTCTGTTTGAGTGTCTGTTTTGATGTCTTTTGGGTGTATATCTAGAAGTGGAATTGCTAGGTCATATGGTAATTCTATTTTTAGTGTTTTTTTTAGAAACTACCACACAATTTTCCACAACAGCTGTACCATTTTGCATTCTCACCAGCAATGGGTAAGGGTTTCACCTTTCTCACATTCTCACCAGCATTTGTTATTTTCCGTGTTTTTTTTTTTTTCTTTAATCCTAGCCATCTTAAACTCAAAACCAAACTACATGAAATGTAGTTTTGAATTGCATCTCTCTGATGACTAATGATGGGGAGCATCTTACAACAAAATTTCAATAAAAATTTATATATATTGTAGCATTCTCTCTTTAAGAGGTGAGTTAAAAAGTGATTCTTGATGGAACTCCCCATTTTTAACTGCTAATCAAAAAAGAGTTAAGAGTTGAAACATTCAGATTCTTCTCAAACTATTTAACGGCTAGAAACATAGATGAAATGAAATCAAATAAAATATCCTCAGAATCAAAGTCTAACTCATCTCTACTCTAAAAGGTAAGTAGTAGTAAGTTCAATGAACCACCCAAACTTAAAGATTTCCTAAGGCCGGGTGCCCTGAAGATTCACACATGCCTCCATGGAGCTGGCCCAGCTGATGTGGAGAATTCCTATGGTAACTTTCTGAAGCAAGAATCTCAGCTCCCAGCAAACAGTCTCACATATGATTGATCCTGAGCTTCTCAAAATAACTTGTTCCTTTGGAACCTGTGAAATTATGTGTACGATGTGGATCTGTGACAGGGCAGATTCAACTGTGGATCAGTTTTAGGCAATATCAACATTTATCTAGCTTCCACTACTTTCTCCTTGAGGATGAATTCAAGCTTAAAGAAGATACACTGATGTTTTTCCCCCAATCCATTTTGTCACCTGGGCAAGCAGCTTGTACTATGCAGACAGTAAAAGAAATATTCTTTAATTCAAATTCACCATACTGTTACTATTTTCAGGGACCCAAATAAATGGCTGCTTACACAGAGGGATGAAAGACTTCATTTGAGAATGGAACAGCTCTCTGTAACACATTATATTCTGTGGGTTGGTGCACTAGGCTAAAAAGCACAGTTCTAAATAAGGAACTACTCACAGTCAGGTACATATGCATACAGGTTTCCTCCACATATGAGGGAAACACTAGGTACCATATGGGGTGAAAACCAAGGAAGTGAGCATTTCCAAAATCGCTGCTGATTCTACAGTAGAAGGAACCAAGGCTGGGATTTCCTCCATCAAGATGCTCTTCCCCAAGGTTCGCTGACCGAAGTGTTCATGTAAATAGATAAAGTCTTTGTAGCCTGAGTCATTTCAGACATATATAAAATACAAAATACATAAATATATGCTTATGGAAGGAAGATGGGGTGATCTAGTTCCGTAAGGATTTATAGACTCAGAAACTCAATGGGGGTTGCTTTGTGTTGGAATTGATTTGATAGCAGTGAAGTTTTTTTTTTTTTTTTTGATACTATGGCATAAAGTGACTTACTAGGCATTATGGCAAAATGATGAAATTTGTTTTCTCAGGGTTGTGGCTTTTTAAAATTTCTAATCTGTATTTTCTACAAGAACATGTATTACTTATGGAATCACTTGAAAGTGTATCTTAAAACAGTAATTTGAGAAAGTATATGCAATTTTTTATAGTTTTTTTTAACTTTTTATTATGATTTGGGTGAAAGCTTACAGAGCAAATTAGTTTTCCATTCAACAATTGATACACATTTTGTTTCATGATATAGATTGCAATCCTCATAATGTAACAGATTTCTTTCTACTTCCTCCCTGTGTCTGCTGTTTCCTTTCATCCTTCTTTCTTATCTCTTCCTGGCTTCTCAGCTTTATACCTGGGCAAATGCTGCCTTATTGATCTCATATGGTTGATTGTTCTAAG
The DNA here is from genome assembly GCF_000298275.1 of Orycteropus afer afer. NCBI lineage: Eukaryota > Metazoa > Chordata > Mammalia > Tubulidentata > Orycteropodidae > Orycteropus > Orycteropus afer. The sequence goes on from NW_006922172.1 coordinate 584,202, forward strand.
GGGTTCATAGCTCCTTGGTGTTATTGTTTACCTTATAAGTCCATCTATTGTTTGGTTGAATGTTGAGCCACACGGGTGCTTTCAGTTCCAGGATTGAAGGGTGAATATGGGCCATAGTCTCAGGGGTTCCATCATTATCTATTAGACCAGTAAGCCTGGTCTTTTTTATGATTTTGAATTTTGTTCTACCTTTTCCTCCCATTCTATCTAGCACTTTCTATTGTGATCCTTTTCAGAGTGTTCAGTAATGGTAGTCAGGCACTATCTAGTTCTGGTCTCAAGGTCATGGAGGCTGGGGTTTGCATGTTCCATAGTCCTTTGGACTAATTATTTCCATGTGTCTTTAATTTTCTTCACTCTTCTCTGCTTCAGATGGGAAAAGAAGTACGTGCAATTCATTAGCTCATATTCATCAACTATTTTCTCTTTTCTGGGTTATCTTTAATTATGCTAGCTTTACTTTAATTATGCTTTACTTTATTAATCCCTCATACTCCTAACTGGGGGAAAAAAAACCTACTCAAATTGGATGTAATCTACAGCTTGAACTTTCTGATGTTAATCACTCAATGAAGTGTCTTCAAGATTTATTTGTTGCACATTAAAATGCCTGCTTTGACATTACATTTTTAAACTCTAATGGAGAAAGTACAAACTGTCCAAGTTCTACACCACAACATAGAAATCCTCTGGAGTCCTTAACATCCAGTTACTCAGACACTAGTACAGCAATAGATCCCACTGTCACATACCAGGTATTTCTGACAGGACTTTTCCTGTTCCCCTATGAAGTCCTTAAAGGGATTTAATGGTGACAGCACCAACTTGTGTCTAAAGAAATAAAGAAAAATTTTATATTAAAGATGACTTTATCATACAATAAAGTAAGGCTCATTTTGCTCCTATTTTTCTAATTTTCACTCCCAGATTTTCAAATATCAAAGTACATAAATAAATTCTTATAATTTTTAGAAAATACTTAACCCATCAGAAGAATAAATCTAGAGACTAGACTTTGGTCATTGCTTCAGATATTTAAATAACATTGAAACCTTAGCTTTTCAGATGTACAAAGTAAGCACCTTAAGGCCTTGCATATTAATATCAAATTGTCCAAAGTGAGATTAATGTATATTTATAGTATGTATAAAATCATATGCTATTGTTGTTAGCTACTGTTGAGTAACTGTCCTGACTCATGGCAACCCCATGTACAATGGAACAAAATGTTGCCTGATATTATGCCAATCCCATGATTCATTGCAAATTAGACAATAGTGATCTACAGGATTTTCACTGGCTGGTTTTCAGAAGTAGATCACCAGGCCTTCCTTACTTCAAAGTCTATCTTAGTCTGGAAACTCTCTGAAACCTGTTCAGCATCAAAGCTACAAAAAAGCCTCCACTAACAGATGGATTGTGACAGGAGCATAGCAAGCGTGATACACACCTGGGGAAATCTCTAAATTGAGCATCACCCTCTCCATCCCTGCCAACACACATACAATTTCAAGATGCATAGATGTTGATAGCAGCCTTCCCTTCTCTTGCCCAGCTACTTCAGTCAGGTGCCTCTCATATTTGTGGTGTCTTAGAATGTCATTCTGTGCCTCATCTGGCATTCTCTTGAAAAGTGTCACTTTCTGCCCCTCCCCCATGCCTCTGGATGTCTACCATACTTGAGGAAGGACACTAGGCCATACCAGGTTAAAACAAAGTGCTCAATGGCGCCTCCTTCAAGTGGTACCCAGAGCACATGCTTTATTGCATTTCACGGATACTGCATTTTTTTACAAATTGAAGGCTTCTGGCAAACTTTTGTTGAGCCAAGTCTACTGGCATTGTTTTTCCAACAGCATGTGTTCATTTTGTGTGTCCGTGTCACATTTTGGTTATTCTCACAATATTTCAAACTTTTTCATAATGCTACTGAACATTTAATAGACTATAATGTAAATATAACTTTTATATCAACTGGGAAACCAAAATATTTGTGTGACTTGATTTATTGTGATATTAATTTTATTGCAGTGGTCTGAAACCAAACCCACAATATCTCCAAAGTATGCCTGCATCAAAGCTCCATCTCAATGCACATTGCAGAGGGGAACTTTCCCACTGGAGGCCTCTAGGGAGCATAATTTTCCCGATATCCCTGCTTATCACAGGTTTCACTCCCATAGCTCTCACCAATACTTGATCTTCCAAAAGATGCATGAATTAGACAATTCAGAAGTTACTAGGCTCTGTGTGAGTGTGTTTGCATATGTATACATACATATACATATACATATATATTTCAAAGTAAACACACTGCTGACTCATAGTGACCACTCCTTGGGTTTCCAAGGCGATATCACTATGGAAGTAGATTGCCCAACCTTCTTTCCTAGGAGGGGCTTGTAGGTTTGAACCACCAGCCTTCTGGTTAGCAGTCAAATACCTTAGGCACTATGCCACCAGAGCTCCCACATACATATTTCAGAGTATAGGAATCCTAGTTTCAATATCTGCATTTTCTTTTTTTATTGCAAAATATACAAAACATTTGCCATCTCAGCCATTTTTATGTGTACAATTCAGTGCCATTAATCACATTCACTATGTTGTACAACCATCACCACTATCTCTTCCAATTTTTTCATCATCCTTAACAGAAACTCAGTACCCCTTAAGTACTATCTCTCCAATCACCTTCCTGCTTGCCTTTTGTGCCTAAGGCATTTGACTGCTAACCAGAAGGCTGGTAGTTCAAACCCACCAGCCAGTCTTTGGAAGGAAGACTGGGCAATCTACCTCCATAGAGATACCACCTCAGAAACCCAAGGAGGGGTCTCTACGAGTCAGAATCGACAAAAAACTGGCAAAAAAACAAGGCTCCAGGAATTGATGGAATACCCACTGAGATGTTTCAACAAACAGGTGTCATACTGGAGACACTCACTCGGCTATCCCAAGAAATTTGGAAGCCAGCTACCTGGCCAAGTGACTGGAAGAGATCCATATTTGTGTACCCATACCAAAGAAAGGTGATCCCACAGAATGTGAAAATTACTGAGCAGTATCATTAATATCACACACAAGTAAAATGAAGATAATTTAAAAACAGTTTCAGCAGTATATTGACAAAGAACTTCTAGAAATGGAAGCTGGATTCAGAAGATGATGTGGAATGAAGGCTATCATTGCTGATATCAGATGGATCTTGGCTGAAAGCAAAGAATACCAGAAAGATGTTTACTTGTGCTTTATTGACTATGCAAAAGCATTTGATTGTGTGGATCATAACAAATTATGGATAACATTGAGAAGAATGGGAATCCCAGAACACTTAATTGTGCTCATGAGGAACCTGTGCATGGCTGTCATTAAAACAATAAGGGGACACTGCTTGGTTTCAAATCAGGAAGGGAATGTGTCAGTTTCACCAGACTTATTCAATCTGTATGCTGAGCAAATAATCCATGAGTTGGATTATGTGAAGAAGAATGTGGCATCAGGATTGGAGGAAGACTCATTAGCAACCTGCAATATGCAGATGACACAACTTTGCTTGCTAAAAGGGAGGATGACTTGAAGCACTTACTGATGAAGAATGAAGACTACAGTCTGCAGTATGGATTACACTCAATGTAAAGAAAACAAAAATCCTTACAACTGGACCAATAAGTAGCATCATGATAAATGGAGAAAAGACTGAAGTTGTGAAAGACTTCATATAACTTGGTTCTGCAATCAACATCAATGGAAGCAGCAGTCAAGACATCAGACAAAGTATTGCATTGGCAAATCTGCTGCAAAAGACCTCTTTCAAGTGCTGAAGAGCAAAGATGTCTCCTTGAAGACTAAGATGAGCCTAACAAAGCCATGGTATCTTCAATCACCTCATATGCATGTGAGTGCTGGACAATTAATAAGGAAGACCAAAGAAGAGATGATGCTTTTGAGTTGTGGTACTGGCAAAGAATATTGAAAGTACCATGGATTGCTAAAAGGACTAACAAATCAATCTTAAAAGAAGTGCAGCCAGAATGCTCCATAGAAGCTAGAATGGCCAGACTTCATCTCACTTACTTTGGTCATGTTGTCAGAAGGGACCATTTCCTGCAGAAGGATATCATTCTTCGTAAAGTGGAAGGTCAATGAAAACAGGGAAGGCCCTCAACAAGATGGATTGGCACAGTACTGCAACGATGGGCTCAGGTATAGCAAGGATTGTGAGATTGGTAAGGGATTGGGTAGTGTTTCATTCTGCTGTACATAGGGTTTCTATGAGTTAGAGATGACTTGACAGCACCTAACAGCAACAACAAAAACAGTAAGGGTGTGGAGAGATTAGAATTCTCATATACTGCTTGGAGGGAGGAACTGTAAAATAGTACAAATACTGTAGAAAACAGTATGGCGTTCCTTAAAAAACTGAAAATAGAAATACCATTTGATCCAGCAATTTCATTACTAGGAATATATCCTAAAGAGGTGAGAGCCAGGACACGAATAGACATATGCACACACATATTCATCACAGCATAATTCACTACAGCAAAGAGATGGGAAAAACTTAATTCCCCATCAACAGATGAATGGATAACTGAAGTATGGTACATTCACAAAATGGAATACTATGCAATACTAAAGAATAATGACGAATACACAAATCATCTCAACATGGATGAACTGGAAGACATTATGCTGAGTGAAGTAAGTCAGTCATAGAAGGATAAATACTGTATGAGTCCCTTATTGTAAAAAATCAAAGAAAGGTTCACATAGGGAAGTAAAGTCACTTTGCTGGTTACCGAGGATGGGAGGGAAGGGGAAGGAAAATTTCAGACTAGTTGGGGGTCACATGTTGATTTGGGTGAGGGAAAGAGTGTTATGGAAAGAGTCTGTGACCAGCACAGTGACAATGGGAAAAGGGAGGACACAGAAATGTTCACAAAAGATATAGAGAAGAGAAGCAAATACTATTACATGTACAATATTGCATTACCACTGGCACCAAACACTAAGGGTATGAGTAAATGCATAAACAGGTGAGAAGATCAGGTGGGGGTAGACCAACAGGAATATACCCAAGACCAGTGATAGATTTGGCTGAAGATTGTCTTACATATGTATTTTTTCTACAAAATTATCCATATACATTATAGAAGTAACTAACAGAGGGCAAGTTTGGAGTAGCTTCTCAGAGACAACCAACTATCTTGAGGGAGAGAATCATGGGGACTGGGGGCTCGGGACCATAGTCTTGGGGGACATCATACTCAATTGGTACAACATAGCACATAAAAATCTTGTTCCACATCCTACTTTGGTGAGCAGCGACTAGGGTCTTAAAAGCTTTCAAGCAGCTATCTTAGATACAACTACTGGTCTCCTCTCATCTGCAGCAGAAAAGAGTGAAAAAAATCAAAGTCATTTGGAAACAATTAGTCCAAAGATATGAGGGACCACAAGGATCTCAGCCTACAAGATGCTGAGACCAGAAGAACTAGATGGTACCTGGCTACTCATGCCAACCACTCAGAAAGGGATCAACATTAAAGATCCTGGACAGCATGGGAGGAAAAATGTGGAACAAAATTAAAAAACACAAAAATGACCAGAATTACTGGTCGGATAGAGACCGGTGGAACCTCTGAGACTATGGCCCTGGGTTAACCTTCAGGCTTGGAAATGGACTCACTTCATGGATTGACTCTCAACCCAATGCAGAAAGACCTACAAGCATAACACCTACCCTAGAGAGATGCACCCACTTACCCTAGGAAGATGCATTCCTTTGATCAGTCAGCCATGAGACATTAGAAGGGCAGCATTCACATAGAGGGAAAGCTGGACAGACAGGAATGCATAGACAAGAAGGGCACAGGGAAGGGGCAGTCACAGGGAGGAGAGTGGATGAGAGTTTTTTATTGTTGGGGATTGTAATCAAGGCCATGAAATCAAATAGGCATGAACCATTGACAGTAAAATGAATCTGCTTTGTAAATTTGTACCCAAATCACAATTTAAAATAATAATAATAAAAACAACAGGGATTATCCTGGGCAAATCTGGATGTATGGTCACCTTTTCTCTGAAATTACTGTACTTTCCTTCATCATTGCATTCCATAAAAGACTACAGGCCCTGAGAGATAATGTGATTTGTCCAAGGTCATGTGGCTGTTTTGCTGCTCATTATCACTCTCTCAGAGTGAAAGTGAACCTTGTAAGGAATGAGGTGCTCTGGAACTGCTGCATGTTTGCATCCCCCCCATCAGCTCTGGGGTTAACCTTGAAATTCATGTATCTTAAGAGGGCAAGGCTTGATCTGTGTCTAAATAAAATTCCCTCCAGGAAGCAGTCTTGGCAAGGCAGCTCCCAAAACTAACCTTTGCCAAAGAACCCTTTAAATGTATTTTCTACTCCTTCCTCCGGCTGTATTCTGGGGGTGGTGGAGGAAATAGACATCCACAAGTATCATATTTGACATCCTCAGACACTGTTCCACCTCCTGTCTCAAATTCAAGTGCATCACTCAAAGCCATAAAAGCAGTGCTCATAGAGATAAGAGATGACCAGAAAGTGGCGTAGTGCCTAAGGCATATTTGAGTGCTAACCAGAAGGCTGGCAGTTCAAACTCTCCTCGGAAGGAAAACTGGGCAATCTACTTCCTTGGAGATATTGCCTCAGAAACCCAAGGAGGGGTCGCTATGAGTCGGATTTGACTCAAAGGCAGTGAGTGAGTGAGTAAGAACTAGTAAACTTGATAGAGTCTATAAGATCAGTTTATAAGACCAGTTTGCAGCAAATAGACTGCCAGGGGGAGAGACATGCTCCTTACACACAGCATGTATCTTAAGTGTTGATTTGATATACAGGTACAAATAGTTGTTAACCATCCATATTTACAACATGTTAAATATATATACCTGTGCCAAAAGTGCTGTCTTAGCACAAACCCATTTTCTTCTCCTATGAGCCTCAAATTCACCATGAGGGTCCTTCCCAGAAGTACTCTTTCTGAGTACTTTTAAAATGTCAGTGATCCCTGGGAAGGAAAAGGCAGTTTCTTGGGAACTGTTATAGGAATACCAGTAGCCATCAAGTCAGCTTCAACTCATGGCAACCCCATGTACATCAGAGTACAACTGTGCTCCATAGGGTTTCCAGTGGCTGATTTTTCAGAAATAGATCACCAGGCCTCTTTTCTGAGGTGCCTCTGGGAAGACTCAGACATCCAACCTATTAGTTAACAGTCCAGCACATTAACTGTTTGCATCACCCAGGTACTCCAGTTTATAGGAATAAATAACAATAATGTTAAGGGCATGAGCAATCAGTAGGAAAATGTGGGAGTTAGAAAAGGTGTACTAGTAAGCAGGGAGAGAGGGATAATAGGATGGAGGAGAATGGAGAACCAAATCAGGGGAGAACAGTAAGGACTCCTAGGCTTACTTTACAGTTTTGCTGCAAGCCAGTTTCTTTCATAATTTTTTTAAAAAAGATATGATATTAAAAAGATATTTGTTGGCCATAAAGACTTTTTTTTTTTTTCATTTTAGAATTCCACAATCTCTATTCAGGGACTTAGTTTTCCCTATTAAAAAGCTGGCATTTTCCTTGGCCAGTTGGGTTCAGAAGGATTCATTATATCTTCTGTTTTTGTGTATGTTTGAAATTTTCAGCAATAAGAATTAAGTAAAGAAAGATTCTTTTTTTTTTTTTAAATGTAAAGAAACCAAGTTCTTGGTACTATCTCTTCAAAACGTATTAGGCTGAAGCTGTGTGGAACTATAATCTTAGAGAACATTACTGTAAAGTATGACATTACAGGTTAGAAGAATCTCTAATCTACACTCTTGCCTCTCAGAGTCTCATTTTCTAGCTCCAGAAAAGAATCAACTCAGATACTTAGGCATCCTAAACTGTGGCTTCTTTTGGAACAGAGTCAGACATACCAGCAGTGAATTCCAAAGACATGCCCTTAATAGCATGTGACATTTAAGAACTTTAGCTGGCTTTTCCTGTGGGTTCTTTCCCCCTATTCTGGTATTTCTTTTGGACTAAGCAACTGCTACAGCTTGACTTGGAGAAAGGCTCTAAGTGTCAATGTTTATCATGCTGCACAACTTATTTCTAACTATACTAGTTTAGAAATTAAAAATTCACAGATATGCACACACTTCTATTAGGGCAGCAGGTTTTTGATAAGTGAAAAATTAAGAATACTGATTCAGATTCAGCTCTGCGTTGTTGAATTGACTAGCGTCTCACAAATCATAGCAAACCATAAACCAAACCAGTTGCTGTCAAGTCCATTCTGAATCCTGGCAACTCCATGTGTATTAGAGTAGAACTGTGCTCCAAAGAGGTTTCAATGACTGATTTTTTTTGAAGTAGATCTCCAGGCCTTTCTTCTGAGGTGCCTCTAGGTAGACTTGAACCTCCCATGTTATGATTAGTGGCTGAGTACTTAACCATGTAAACCACCCAGTGACTCCCAAAAACCACAGAAGAAAGCAACAAATATAGAAGAAGTTTAGTGGTTAAAAACATGACCTGTAGAGTGAAGCAGCCTGGATCTGAGGCTCAGTTCCACCATCTCCAGGCCAAAACATACAGTACAATATTTAGCATCTCCATATTGTATACAAATTGTGGAATAAAACTATGTCCCTATAATTTTTGCAAAATTCTATTTGCATTTTCCAATTACCACTTCCTCACCTCAACTGAAAGTTATTCAACTTCGTTAATTAAAAAATGTGGCTAATAATACTTATCTCTTGAAAATGTTGTCAAAATAAAATAAAAATAATGATTAAAACAGAATCTGGAAATTCTCAATAAATTGTTCCTTCTCTGACTTAAGCAGTGAATGCTTTAGGATGCTGGGAATGACATACCAAATCCCATCCCCTCTTTATTTTTATTACTGGCAAAAATACATTATCACTTTTACTCTCATTGGAATTCTTTGTGGTTTTATATTATACTGAAAAATATTTAAGCATTCTTGCATTATCCAAAATTTAACATAAAAGGGCTAAATATTCAGTAAAATAATCAATCATCTTATATTTCATAAAATTACAATATTGGAATAGAAATTTTACAGTGTGGAAATGTAAAACACATGGTTTATACTTTTCTAACTAATATCTCTCCCAATATCACAGCCCCAACTTTCCCCCTTGTTTGGCCATGAAAAACAAACAAACAGATGTGGTTTTATCAGAAAAGAAAAATTGTACCCTCTGTGGGTAATATCTAAGCTGATTATAATTTTGTATAATGTCTTTTACCAGTTTCATGACTGATACTCTTTCACACATAAAACACCTATAATTAAAAAAAAAAAAAGCCTAACACGCCTAAATGAGGACGATCATTCATTTTACTTGCCTTAATTTTATAAATGATAAAATAGAAAAAGAAAAATCTATATTGAGTTAATCCTGTATTTGGTATGTTAAAATGAGTCAAATCCTACTCTTTGCAGTTCTTTCAAATTTCAAAACAATCTTCCTGAATAAAGCCTATCATTGGTTGTTCAACTGCACAAGGATTTTGTCACAGATTTGACCACAACATCATAAATAATTTCTTACAGCTTTTCACTTCCTTTTGAAACTATAACCTGTCACATGAGCTAAAAGATTCCACAATGCTAAATCCCTGGGACTCTCTTCCAGCAACTAAAGCACCAATTCCAGTGCCAGATTCAAGCTTACTGACAAAGTTCCAAGGGAAATCGTGAGATTTCTCCAGAAGGGAAATCAAAGACATCTTGACAATTTAAGTGGCTTCAACCTCTTCCATCTTTCTACTTATGTTTTAATCCTGAGACGCACGGCTTCCATTCACTTAACAGCACTGTTTCCTCTACGTGTTCTCCATTCTTAGCTTATCTCAGTGCTTCCTCCTCACTAATTCCTATACCTAAATTCCCATATCTAAATCTCTAGCCTTTTTGCAAATTTAAATCTATACAATATATTTGCAAAAATACAAATTTAAATGGATTTGGGATTTATTAATTGGGTGAAGGCTTTCAATTTTTTTTGGGGAAAAAACAGTCAAATTTAGGTTACCAGAAATTTTTCTTAAGTATGATGACACAATTTATTATAATTTACCTATATCTACATGCATGGATGTTTAAAAAATTTCCAAAGCTCTAAATTCCATTTTTTAATAGCACCTTGTCTCCAATGGTTCAGTTGTATTTTTTTTTTTATTTTTGTTTTTTAGTAATATTTTATTGTTTTAGGTGAAAGTTTGCACAGCAAATTAGGTTCTCTTTTAAACAATTTTATACAAATTGTTCTGTGTCACTGAGTACAATTATTACAATGTGTCAGCATGTTCATTATTTCCATTGTGTTTGTTCTGTTTCTAATGTTTGAGCTTCCCTCTTCCTCCTTGCCTTCTCATCTTTGCTTTTGGGTAAATGTTAAATGTGAATTTTCCCTACTTATAAATATTTACAGTGTAACAGTGTATGCTTCTCCTCATAGGCAGCAGCTTCCAATCTTGTATATCATGCATCTCTTAAGTCTTGTAGTGTTATCTCTCTGTTTAATTTTCTTTCAAAAATATTACCATGAGGTACATCATGGCTCTCAAGTGCAGCAAAACCAGTGCTAGTATAGCAGTAGCAAAAGGCAAAGGAGAAGTATCAATTTGGAAGTGAAACAAAAGGTTATAAAACTACATGAAGGTGGAAAATCAGTAAATTCTCATGATTTAGGCATGTCTGTTTGCTAAATGTATAATGTGGTATTCACATAACATCCAAATTACGTAACATCCTATTTCACAGAATGTATTATGGAGGTTAAGTGAGGCTTACATGTATGTGTGTGTGTGTCATGTATGTATGTGTATATATATAATATACAAATACACACACGCACATACATAGATATATAATTTTTAAAAATAAGCAAGTAAAAGCTTGAGTTAGAGTCAATAAATTCATAGCTCTAGGAGCTCTGGAATAAAGAATGCCAAAAATTTTTAATGGTACTAAATCCTTTACAGGAGCTCTGGTAGCATAGTGGCTAAGGCACTTGACTGCTAAGCAGAAGGCTGGCGGTTCAAACCCACCAGCCACTCCTCGGAAGGCAGGTTGGGCATTCCTACTTCCGTAGTGATACTGCCTCGGAAACCCAAGGAGGGGTCGCTATGAGTCGGGGCCGACTCGATGGCAAACAACAACAACAACAAAAAAATCCTTTACAGAAATATGATTCATAACTCATTCACTCAACAGATGGGTGCAGACTCTGCAGGCACAGTGGGGGCACCAAGGGCTACAGAGAACAGAGCTGCTCATAGCCCTCATAGGGCAGACAAAGACAGTCCCAAGTGAAACAGGTTCTGAGAGGGCAGACATGGGATGCCATGGGGCTATCAAGGAGGAACCTTAAAAGTTGGGAGACTCCCTCCCAAGCTCAGCAGAGAAGGTAGGTGCTGCATATAATGCAGAGGAGCTAGGAAAACGCAGTGAGGACACTCAGCAGGGTCAGATCTCAGAGAACCTGAGTGGTAAATAGACTGGGCATCACTCAGGCAGGGCCTCACACACCACTTGAAGATGTCTGAGTGCTCTCATGAACCACAGATGGACTTTAAACAGGAAAATATGATGACCAAGTTTTGATAAAGATCACTCTTACCAGCATCATGGAGAAAAGCCTAGAAGAGTGAGAAAACAGGAGGCTTTACTATTGCCTAGGCAGGAATGCAGAGGGACTGAAGGTAGTAGCACATAAAAACAGGGTCCAGAGGAAAGGGGGATGCCACAGAAGTTGGTGACTGTTTGGTTGTGCTGTGGGAAGTAGGAGGAGTCATCAAAGATGATGCCCAGGTTTCTGGCTTGGGATCCTGGGTGGGAGGTGTTGCCATTCACCAAGATAGAGAATGTAGCATAGAAGGGATACTTTGGGAATATTTTCCAATTCCTTCTACCAGCCTAGTTGAATTGGATTCACCTCCTCTGGCTTCTCACTGACTCTTTCTGTATCTCGAACTAGGCTGTGAGCCCTGTAAAGGTCAGGGTAGTTATCCACTCAATTCTCCATCCTTGATGCATTGTTGTTAGTTGCTGTTGAGTCGGCTCTGACTCATGTTGACTCCATGTACAATTGAACAAAACATTGTCCAGCTTGTGCCATCTTCATTGTCCTTGGTATGCTGGAGTCCATTGTTGTGGCCACTGAGTACTGTGATTTCCTTCCAACCTAGAACATTCATCTTCCAGCATTATATCAGATATTCTGTTGTGACTCATAGGGTATCCATTGGCTAATTTTCAGAAGTAGATCGCCAAGCCTAGTCTGTCTTAGTTTGGAAGCTCCGCTGAAACTTGTCCACCATAGGTGACCCTGCTGGTATGCGAATTTCTGTGGCATACCTTCCAGTGTCATAGCAACCTGCAAGCCACCACTTACAGATCAACTAACAGACAGAGGAGCAGGGCTGCCCTTGATCCTAGCTGGACCATAACAAATGTTTGCCAAATGAATAAAAGAATGAATGATCATGCTTGTGCTCCATTTATATATAGTATTGTTCCTCAATGGGAGCTCTGGTAGCGTAGTGCCTAAGGCACTTGACTGCTAACCAGAAGGTTGGCGGTTCAAACCCATTAGCCACTCCTCGGAAGGAAGATGGGGCAATCTACTTCCGTAGTGATACTGCCTCAGAAACCCAAGGAGGGGTCGCTATGAGTCGGGGCCGACTCGATGGCACATAACAACAACAACAACATTGTTCCTCAATAGGACTGCATGTAAAAATATCATCTAATTTCTTATCTAGAAAACTGTGTGAAGTGGGAAGTATGTGTGTATACATGTGCTTAGACAGATAACTGTTGGTATGAAAAATTTTCCTCAGACTCCTTTAGAAAGATCAAATTTTTGTACAGGTACTCAGTATTTTCCTTCCTTTAAAATTTGTCTAGCACAGTTAACAAGCTCTGCCCTAATCATTGCTTTTTGTAAGAATCAGTACCGTTCCCAGGGAAACGACGGTACAAATTCTGACTGTCCTCCAACGTATTCCATGTTAACTTCTCTGCTCATCATGGTAGCTCCCCCACCCACTCCAGAACTACGCTTTTTCTGTAGGTGTCTCCCAGCTGCAGCAATTGACTGCAGAGCTTTGACAATTTTCTGATGTTGCATTAATTAAGTTCTCCCACACACCCTGAAAATCTTATTTGGGGCTCAAGTTTCTTGATGAATTTGGCAAGACGGTTAGAGCAGACCCCAGGACACCTCACACTGGCCAAGAGAGGATGGAAATACAAAGAGTGATGTTTCCACCTACAAACTTCTGCACCCATGATTCACCACAGCAAACCAGGAACATGTTTGTAAGAGTCTTTCCAGGTGCAGAGGTTTCTTAGGGCTCCTACAAGAACCTCTCTCCCACTATGACCCAATTTTCCTTTATACTTCTCTCCACCAACAACTTTTTCCCCAACATCAAAGACTATCTGAGACTCCACCTCTCACTCCAGAGAAACCACCTTGAGAACACCAAAACAGTGGCTCATTTCCCTGCGCTGAATAATGACACATTCTATAAATATTTACCGTTATCTAAACATAATCTACTAGAAGATAAACAGACTTTCCTCATTAGTTTGTTTATTATTTGTCAATTTCACTGTCTCAACTTTTAAGCCCAGGAACTCTAATGGTGAGGCCTCATGTCTGCTTAATTGGATTTATAAAGTAGCCTACAATGGAACAACATGTCGTTATTTAATACCTTTTATAATCCCTCCTGATCACTCCCAAATGGATGCCTTCCTCAGCATTCCTTTTGTTACCCCATACTTCTAATCCTCATCACTTTATGTGTGTAGTCCCATAGGGGGATTTGAAAATCCTGAGTGCCCCAACCTCAGGTCCTAACCCACTCCAATTTATTCTGTAAACAAATGCTATTTTAAACAAGGCTCTTCCTAGCTCAAAAACCTCCAGAGCTCTGCACTGTTGACAGAATAAAGTGCACATGCCCCCTTGCATCCAAAATACCAAACCAAACTCACTGCCATCGAGTCTATTCCACCTCATCGTGAACCCCCATTGGGTTTCCAAGGCTGTAAATCTTTATGGAAGCAGATCACCCCATCTTTCTTCCACAGAGCAGATGGTGGGTTAAAATCATCAACCTTTTGGTTAGCAGTCAAATGCCTTAACAACGACACCATCAGAGCTCCTTTCCCCTTGGCATCGAAGGCCCTCTATAACCTGGCCCCATTTTATCTATCCCACTTTCTCTCCAAATTTGAATATGAATCTTTAACTTCGATTAAGTCCTTTCTTCTTCACACTTCCTAAAACACATCATGAGCAGTAATGTCATTCCAGAATATGGAACTGGGAGTCGGAAGACCTGAATTCTGTCTGGCCATCTTTACTACTTTCTCATCCCACAGTCTTAATTCTCAGAGTTTATTTCCTCCTCTTTTTATCAGAGATGAAATATTTTGCAGGGAGGATGATGGGGTCCCATGAAATAAGGTTAAGTAAACACTTTATTATTTTTATATTATACTTCATTATTATTATTACCATTACCTTAAAATATCACACCCTCCCCCCTCCAAATCACACACACACAGCAGGAATTTTATTCTATTTCTCTAACCAGGAATATTCTGTATCTCTCTTCTCTCCACACAATCTGTATTTAATTATTACTCAAAGTCCAACTCAATTTTTACTCTCTTGTAAACTATGTCCTATTACTCTCTATCCACAGTGATTTTCCTTATTTGACCTCCTATCATTTTTATTCTTTATACAACAGCATTCCAGCCATTACTATCAAACAATTTCTTATGTTCTAAGTGTTCAGGTGTATAAATCCTATCTTTAAAAAATACTGTACATGAAATTCACCAAGGACCAAATCTTGTGTTTCATTCTCTCTCACAAATCCAAGCATAGCGTTGATTGCTATGAAATTAAACTTACAAAATAAACAAACACTTGCTGCAAAAGGATATTAATAATATTTGAACATTTAGAGATCATTTTAGAGTTGACAAAGCCCTTTCAATATCAATCAGTTCAAACACTGGATCTTGACAAAACCCTGTGAAATAAGGCAGAAAAAAAGTTGCTGTGGCGTCGACTCTGACTGAGGGTGCTCCCCTGTGTGTTACCATAGAACTGTGCTCCATCATGTTTTCAATGGTTGATTTTGGGGAGGAAGATTGCCAGGACTCTCTTCCTAGGTGCCTCCGGGTAGACTCAAACTTCCATCCTTCCAATTAGCAGCTCATCATGTTAACCATTTGTAGCATCCAGGGATTTCAAGCTAAGAATGGCAGATGTCACATACCTTTATCTTTCAGATTTAGAAATTGAGGCTCAAAAGTTTCTGTGGCTTGACTGGAGTCACAAGGAGATTACCAAGTAGAGCTGAGATTCCTGTGGGTCTCATAAATCTCAGAAATTTCACAAGCTTTTTGTTAAATGTTCACTATGTTGGAACAAAGGAATCAGTCAGTGCCTTTTCTCCTGGGAAAAATTCACGACATAGTATGTTTCATTATGCAGGGGAGTAGAGGCTTCATCTTGAGGCCATAATGAGTCATTGGTCTATTCAGAATACTAGTAGGGGTGACACTCTGATTCTCAGGATCTATTTAATCCAGACCCTGAAGGCATATGCTCCTGCACATGTGTCCTTCTATGCTGCCTGATTCTATAGGGTGCTCCCCCATGTGTTATCATGGAACTGTGCTCCATCATCTTTTCAATGGTTGATTTTTGGAAGGTAGATAGCCAGGACTCTCTTCCTAATTGAAAGGATGGTTTAGTTGCCATTGAGTCAACATCAACTCATGGCAACCCCACACGTGTCAGAGGAGCACTGTGCTTTATAGGATTTTCCAAGGCTGATTTTTTTTTTCAGAAGCAGATCATCAGGCCTTTTTTCTGAGGCATCTCTGAGTGGACTCAAACCTCCAACCATAGCAGCCTAGCACATTAATTGTTTGCATCACCCAGAGACTTAGCCTGATTTTACAGGGCAAAGTATTACCCTAGGGTAACAGAACCAATAGAAGGTTCTCCAAGGCAAATCAGCCTATCTAAGTTGTGAATAGTGATGAGTAACTTGAATTTCTTTAGAGACTATTGAAAACAATCAGAACTCTTAATATGGTATAAATGAACTACTCTCTTATGCTTGCGACAACTAGTACAAAGACTTGTTGATCATTCAACCATACGCAGACTAAGGATATAAGAACCCTTTATGTACTGAAACACGTATTCTGTGTCCTTAAAAGGTCTGTTTAGCCTCCCAGAGCAATTCAGGACAGCATGCTATGCTTATTGAGATAGTACACATATTTAGCATTGCTGCTCTGACCGGTCAGCTCCCAATTAGGCTTCAGATGACTTACATGCTGAATGTGATCCTTGGTTCCAACTGAAGATTGCTTCTAGACACCAAAGCTCTACCCACACTTCAGCAGGACACTGAAGAAAGTCTAATATAATGTGAAAATAGATATTCCTAAACTGTATGCTATATAGTTATAATAGTCCCTTTAACCTCAGTAGTAAATCCCATAATTTTAGTCTTCTTACCATGCCATTACTATTTTAAATATTATTTTTGGAACATTGTAGAAGTTTTTCTTCTACCCATGAGTTGTATGAAGTAAAGTAAAATTTTATTTATAGACAATATATAAATATCCTTATCCCTTTTAACTAAACATAACCCTGAAAGATAAAGTGAGCACTTTGAAATGCCTATACATACTCATGCTAAATCCCTCATCTTCTGGATTACTTCCACTTTTGCCTCTGCATTGTGCTACACTTTCATTAAGTCCTTCTGCAGCAAGGAATTCCACACCAGAGAGCAAGGATTACCATAGCCCATGAAACTCTCTGAACTGTGGATATAATTAGGCACCACATCCATTATAACGCTACAGACGTCATCATATGTTACCAGCATCTGTTGACAGATCTCATACCTAGCATATCACTGAAACGGCAAGTGTGGAGAAGGTAGCCCATAATAGAAACAATGGCATTTTATCCTTGGCCTGTTCCAGCGGTTTGTCTCATAGGACATAAATAGAGGCCACCACTCTGACTATACCGAGCTCACAGTTCAATATTATTTTATTGACTCAAGCAGGTTCTATACCAAAAGTAGAAACAGAGTATCTTTTGGAACTTTTCAGTCTGTGCCCTGAGGTAGTTCTCTCAGCATCTACAACATTCAGCCTATCCTAAAGGAAAAAGACTAACAAAATGTAACTAGAAAATTTTTAGCATTATTTAAAAATATAATCAGAAAGTATGTCTGTTTTTAAATAATGTACAAGTGCTATATAATTATAATGGTATATTCACAGAGGAATCCCAAAACTGAAAAAACTAAGCCATTATATCAGAAAATACTGTGAATAAATTAAAAAAGCAAGTATGTCAGAAAACTTGCCAACGTGGCTTTTGTGAACTCACACTAGCTCTATCTTGTCATTCTATGGTATTTTAAAAAATCAAAATTATTAAGAAACATTGTGATTAGACCATCACTTTCCAAAATGATAAGCATACTACTTGCCCAATTCCTTTGCTATTTTCTGCTCCTCATAAGAAAAATAACTTTAAAAAAAAAAAAAAGGTTAGGAGATTTTTAAAAATCCACAATAAATGTAGTAATCAAATTGTGTGAGAAAAATAAAGTCATTTCTTAAAAAAGCAGTATTATTAACTTCTTGCTGACTGATGACGCATCAGCTCATCCAGATGACTTGTTAACATTCCTCAGGCCATGTGTTTCCCTCATGAAAAGCCCTTTAAAATAACTGAAGATGGTTTGAAATGTTGCTTTCCTTTAGAGATTCAACCTCTATCACTCCCTTCCTCTTGTTTCTAAGAAAGGAAGGGAGGTTAGAAGCCTAAGGAAACTGAGAAGTGAAGACAGAAATGTAACTAAATTTCCAACCCACTGCCATCCAGTGGGATCCTATTCATAGTGACCCCTCCTTGGGTTTCCAAGGCAGTATCACTACAGAAGTAGATTGCCCAACCTTCCTTCTGAGGAGTGGCTGGTGGGTTTGAACTGCCAGCCTTCTGGTTAGCAGTCAAATGCCTTGGGCACTACGCCACCAGAGCTCCTGTAACTAAATTAGAGCTTTAAAAAAGTAATAAATATGATTTTAACAGATCATAGACAAAAGAGAAAGAAATCTTAATATAAAAATGTTGTTTTTAGGTGCCATCAAGTCAGTTCCTACTTATAGTGACCCTATATAAAAAAGAATGAAACTCTGCCTGTTCCTGAGCCACCCTCAAATCTTTGCCATGCTTTAGCTCACTGTTGCAACCACTGTGTCAGTCCATCTCATTGAGGGTCTTTCTCATTTTTGCTAACCTTCTACTTCACCAAACATGATATCCTTTTCCTGGACTGGTCCCTCCTGATAACATGGCCAAAGTAAGAGAAATCTAATACTTATCCAAATATTGTTGTTTGTTGTTATGTGCTGTCGAGTCAGACCTGACTCATAGCGACCCCTCCTTGGGTTTCTGAGGCAGTATCACTATCTTTGGCAGAGAATGCTGAAAGTACCATGGACTGCTAAAAGAACTAACAGATCTGTCCTGGAGGAAGTGCAGCCAGAATGCTCCTTGGAAGCAAGAATGGCCAGACTTCTTCTCACCTATTTTGGTCATGTTGTAAGAAGGGACCATTCCCTGGAGAAGGATGTCATGCTTGGTAGGGTGGAGGGTCGACGAAAGAGGGGGAGGCCTTCAACTAGATGGATTGACATGGTGGCTGCAATGATGGGCTCAAGTAAAGCAGGGATTGTGGGGCTGGCGCGAGATCAGGCAGTGTTTCGTTCTGCTGTGCATGGGGTCGCTATGAGTCGGAAATGACTCGACGGCACTTAACAACAACAACAACATCATTATCGAAGTAGATTGCCCCATCTTCCTTCCGATATCCAAATATGGGACCCCTTTATTTACTGCTACCACTATCAGTTGGGAGGGAAGTACAGGATATATTCATTTTCCATCATCATAGATCCACTCACCATATTGTTGTTGTTGTTATTTGCCATAGAGTCGGCCCCAACTCATAGCGACCCCTCCTTGGGTTTCCAAGGCTGTATCACTATGGAAGTAGGATTGCCCTTCCTTCCGAGGATGGCTGGTGGGTTTGAACCGCCAGCCTTCTGGTTAGCAGTCAAGTGCCTTAGGCACTATGCTACCAGAGCTCCTATTCACCATTTACTATCATGTAATCACCCCCAGTGACAGCTACACAGGACTCTTTCCACTTACACATATGGTCAACACAAGTTATCCAATAAAAATTAGCTCTGTAGGAGGTAAACCACTTTGCTCTACTACCAGAAAAATAGGGAAAAAAAACCTCATAGAGGCACTTTGGTTTTGCCATGACACTGTGTACAAGATTGGGTTAGCAGGTCTCTCCTGGGAACTTGACCCAGCCAGGCTAAGCACTCAATCAAACAGGAGGCAGTATTAGCCTCCCAATGAGCATTCTTGCTTGTCCTAGCCAAGGGGATCAAGAAGAAACCTTGAAATGGTGGAATGTTCCATTGGACTCCGGAAGTGTGCCAACCAGGATGGACAGGGAGTTTTTAGACTTGGCTGACTCCCTTGTCCCTGTGTGCTTACCTCAATTAACTATAAATAGAGTGTGAAATAATTATAAGTTTATCAGTAAGTACCTCCTATTCTTACAGCATCCTTCCCTAAGGAAGCCCAAACATTTAATAAATGATTTTAAATTACTCTTGGGAGCAGCCCTACGAAAATCGTAACAAAGCTGATGCTAACTTGATTGCTTTTATACTATTTTATGAACACAATGGTGCCAGAAGAGTATGATACTGTGGCCAAGGTCATCAGACTCAAGAGGTCAGGGGCAGACCCGAGATTCTCTCAGATTCTGGTCTAATGCGAGCTGATCTGAGAACAAAAATAACATATATCACTTTTTTTTTTGTTTGTTTTGTTTTGTAACTCTATTCCACACACACACACACACACACTCACACTCATGCAGGACACCCAGCTTCATGCCTGTCCCTGGACGTGTCATCCCTAATGGAGTTTCTCACTCGGGCTACTCTGACAAGGGACAACACACCCCTACATAATCAACCCTCTCAGACCACAGTCAGCGATGCCCACCCAGCGGGAGCTCGGTTAAGGGACAGAGACACAGTGACATAGGGCGCGCGTGCTCGAGGACGGCGGCCCCAGTCCCCTTGCTGACCTTCCTTTGCTGCTTCTCCCAGGCCGGGTCCAAGAGTAGGTCGCGGTCCCATTCCTCCTCTTGGATCATGTACTCGTCATCATCATAGACGTAGTTGTACTGCACGCTGGACTCGATCTGGTTCATGATGCTGGCTGGCCGGGATTCGGACACGCGCACGGACTAACAGACCGACGGACTGAGACACAGCCCGGCAAACGGAGGTCGGCGGGCAGGGGGCTGTGTTCCAGGAGAAGCCGCAGAGCTGGGGAGAAGCGATAGCTGCGGGAGCTGGCGGGAGGGCGGGCGCAGAGTCACCTTCGCGCGGGATCCTTTGAGGACAGCACTCCAGGGCGCTGGGTCTCGGGTGAAGCACCAGCTCGGGCTGCGAGCAACCGTGGCGCGGCTTAATAGCCCCGCTACTGTCACGTGGCCCGACAGCCCGCGCCCCACGCCTGCCCCACCCGCCCCTAAGGCCGACCGCACCTTGCTGCTCCGGCAGCCCGCTCAGGCTGCGCCTGCCTAGCTGTTCACCGCCCAGCCCCAGCCCCCCAACATACACACACGTCGAGCCTCCGCAGCTGGCGGCTCCGAGCCACGTGCAGGCGAGAAGGGGGCACCTGACTCTGCTGCTATCCCCAAACCTCCTTGATGCCGCAAGCTGTTGCAGCGGAGAATGTGCCGCGGAGGGGCGGAAAGCCAGCGCCAGCCCTCAACTCCCACGGACTCTCTGGTCCTGCCTGGCGTGCAATCAGGAATTACTTGCGGGCGTCTCTGGTCGGTTATCCGGTAGGTATATTCCGCATAGGGTGAAGACACCATGTTCCTGGGTCCCTGACACATATTCTAAGTACCCTGATTACCTCTAACGTGCCAAGTTTTCCATGAATTATTTGCATACCGAAATTTTCCATGTAGTTCCATATTCATTAAACATACGCACGTATATACACATCCCTAAAAGGTAAACTTAAAAAGCTACAGAATACCTTCTTTTTTCTTCCTGTCGCACCACCCTCACCAAGAAACCAAGGCAAGAGACTTGGACCAGCCACGCTGAAATGTCAGAACTAAACCAAAGGCAGGAAGTGTCATTTCTCACCTGCCAGTCATAAATTTAGGAAAATTGACAATGAAGGCCATGCAGCCAGCTTCCTGTTACATTTCCATCTTGCTCTGATGTGTTGCACTTAAGCCTTTTCATCTCAACGGCTCTGGCTAGCTGTTTTCAGTTTATGCCTCTGAAGGATGAAAAATAAAGTCCTTGGGAAGAGGTGGCAGAAATTTTTCCACTATTTAAGCACCTACTGTTAGCCAGACACTGCCCTTACAGGCTCAGGTTACAGAGGCAAGCTGATTTGAATTGAATTAAAGTAGCCCTGTGATGCTACAGTACTGATTGTGGCTCAGGGCTACTGATTTGATGACATGTTTCAAGCTCAAAGCTATATTTTACATCATTTATTTAGCTTTATTGTTTAGGTCTTTTTGCAAGAGACATTAAACCAAAAACAAAATGCATGCTGTCGAGCCGGATCCGACTCACAGCGACCCCTCCTTGGGTTTCCAAGGCGGTATCACTACAGAAATAGATTACAATTACATTGATTGCATTAACATTTTTTTTTTTTTTAATACTCACTAGGATGTAAACTCCAGGAGGACAAAGATTTTGATTTTGTCTTTATCGCAGCTGAAGTGTGCCTGATGTTGTTATGTGTCGTTTACTCGTACCGACTCATAGCGACCCCTCCTTGGGTTTCTGAGGTAGTATCACTATGGAAGTAGATTGTCCAACCTTCCTTCCAAGGAGTGGCTGCTGCGTTTGAACCGCCAGCCTCCTGGTTAGCTGTCAAGTGCCTTAGGCACTACACCACAAGAGCACCCGAAGTGTGCCTAGCACCTAATAAAACCATTTATTGCCAAGTTGACACTGGCCCATAGTGACCCCATGTGTATCATAGGAGAACTGTGCTCCATAAGGTTTCAATGGCTGATTTTTTGGCAGTACACTGATTTTGGGTGGACTTGAACTTCCAACCTTTCAGTTAGCAGCCAAGTGTGTTAACTGCACTGCCCAGAGACTGCTAGCACATAACAGGTGCTAAGATATTTGTTGAAGGAATTCCTAGCTACACTGATTGACCTAATTTGTTGGGTCAATTTTTATTATAAAAGTTTATACTTTGGATTTAAGTCATTTTCTCTGAACAAGTCTATAAATATATTTTGACTATTAAAACTCAGGTCAACAATAACAAAAAATAGAATAGTGTTTAATTTTAGTCTTCCAAAATTAACTGTGGGGACTTTAGGTTCGAAACAAGTGGCATAAAAGGTACCAGATTTATTGTTCCACCTGAAACAACTAAAAACTGGGAAAACTATTCTGAAACAAGGAGTTTTAGGATGGATAACAAGGTCAACAATTTTGTTTTTTATTTACAGTTCTTTTTTTTTTTTTAAATTGTGATTTGGGTGAAAATTTACAGAGCAAATACACCTTCCATACAGCAGTTCACATAAACTTTGTCTCATGACATTGACCACAATTTAGCACAATGCAACATCTCTACTCCCACTTGCTCCTCATAGTTACCTCTTCCCTGTGTCCATCCCTCCATGTACTCCTACCCCCTGAGCTGTCTCCCTGTGCCTGAGCAGCCCTTCTTTCTCTCATGCTTATTCTTTCCAAGGAGTGTATCTACCTCAGGTAAATGCTCAACTGATATGCCTGTCTATTGTTTGGCTGGAAGCCACTGGTGTGTGGTCAATTCCAGACC
>NW_006922172.1:607505-608944 GCF_000298275.1 Orycteropus afer afer
GTACCAGTCGCTAGGACTGATTGTTTCCATGAATTTTTGGTTTTCTTCATTCTTCTTGGCTCTGGATGAGGAGAGACCCATCGTTGCATCTAGATGGCAGCTGCAAACTTTAAGATCTCAGTTGCTACTCGCCACAGTAGGAGGTGGAACAATGTTTTGTGTAGTATGTTATGCCAGTTGAGCTTGATAACCTCTGTGACTATGGTACCAAGCCCACAGATTCAACTAATCGGTCCCTCTGCGTAGCTGGCTGTGACCTAACAGTGACTACAACCTTGCCCCTTGTCAGCCCCATTATACACCTTGGAATTCAGATTATACACATAAAGTTACTGGACCACTTTCTGCCAACCCTATACCTGTTCTTGGGTGCACTCTCCACTTCATATAAATACCTAATATTTCAGCCTGTCCACCCATCTATCCAACCATATACCCGTGTTTGCCTTCACTAAGCACGCCGTATTATATGTGCAAAAGGGTTCATCTTTGTTGTCTGTACTTCACACGTGCCTCTCTATGTCTTTCTCTTCCTCAATGCCACTATATTGATCACTCACATTTGGTACATTGCCCTTGTCTTCACCCAAATCAAAACTTATCTCTATCAATCTAACAGTATTCCCTCCCCTCCTCTCTCAACCCTGGTAACCAACAAAGAAAATGGTCTTCCACAGATAAACGTTTCCTTGACTATTACAATAATGGACTAATACAATATTTGTCATTTTGTGATTGACTTATTTCACTCAGCATAATGTCCTCCAAGTTCATCCATGTTATACAGTGTTTTGCAGATTCTACATTATTCTTTAGCATTGCCCTCCAAGTTCATCCATGTTATGCAGTGTTTTGCAGATTCTACATTATTCTTTAGCATTGCATAGTATTCCATTGTGTGTATATATACCATAGTTTGGATATCCATTCCTCAGCTGATGGACACTTCAGTGTAGTAAATTACTTAGTATGGCTTTTCTACCCATAAGTTATTTTAAACTCAGTGGTGGAATGAGCAACTGAGGAGCTACTGATTGTAAATATTATCCACCTGGGTTATTTCTGTTGGGTATAGCACAAGGCAATGTTATGGGAGGCTCACTCTCAAGTGCTTAGAGTTCTGATTCTGTGATTGGCTATTTTGACCACTCTGCTGGGCTCAAAAGGAGGCCTCCTAGAGGCAGAACTCTCTCTGACTGCTGGTTGAGGACGACGTGCAGCTGAAAGAGACATGTGCTCCTGAAAGAGACACGTGCTGCTGGGAAAGAGATGCAAGAGAGACACGTTGCTGAGTAAGACACCGCGGGACATGCACTGCTGGGGGAGAGACTGTGAGAGACTTGGCTGAGAGATGGTGGGCTGGGAGAGAGACTGAGCGTTTTTCCTGAACTTGAATTGTAGCCTGTGGTGCTTCCCTAATAAACCCCATAATCTGTGAG
>NW_006922172.1:611657-621231 GCF_000298275.1 Orycteropus afer afer
CTCGTTTGATTCAAGGAATTTTTGAATTTCTATTTTTATTTCTTCTCTTACCCAGTCTTTCTCTAGGAGGGTACTGTTCAGTTTCCGTGTGTTTATTCTTTTTCTTTGATCTTCCTATTGTTGATAACATTATGATCTGAGAAGATATTTTGCAGTATTTTTAAATTTTTTAAGGTTTGCTTTATGGCCTAACACATGGTCTATCATGGAAAAAGTTTCATGTGCACTGGAGAAGAATGTATATTGTGTTGCTTGTGGGTGAAATGATCTGTAGATATACATAAGGCCCAGTTGGTGTAGTGTATTATTTAGCTTTTCTGCATCTTTATTGAGTTTCTTTCCAGTTGTTCTATCTTTCAAAGAATGTGGCATATTAAAATCTCCCACTATGACTGTGGAGTCATCTATTTGGCTTTTCAGCTCTTTTAACGTCTGATTTATTTATTTTGGGGACCTTTCATTGGGTCCATAGATACTTATTATGGTTATATCTTCATTTTCAATTGATCTTTTAATCATTATATAAGGTCCTTCCTTGTTTTGTATGGTGGTTTTTGTCTTAAAGTCAATTTGATCAGAAATTGATATTGCCACTCCTGCTATCTTACAGTTGCCATTTGCTTGATATATCTTTTTCCAACCTTTGATTTTTAGTCTATTTTTGTCCTTATCTCTAAGACGTGTCTCTTGTAGGCAGCATATTGATGGGTTTTGTTTTCTTATCCAATCTGCAACTCTCCGTCTCTTGAGTGGTGCATTTAATCCATTAACATTCAGTGTAATTATTGACAAGTATGATTTGGTTGTTGTCATTTTGTTACATGTTTTTTCATGGTGTCCCTGGTTTCTTTGTTCCATATTATTTTTTGGACTGAGCAAGGTCAACGATTTCTTGCGAGCAAATATGGAAGGATAAGAGGACAGGAAAACCAGATTACTGGAAATGAAATATACAGAAGAGAATCAATGAAAATGTTGATATATTGTGAAAAATATAACCTATGTCATTGAACCATTTATGTAAGGACTTTAAAATGGGAGCCTAATTTGCTGTGTAAACATAAACCCAAAACACAGTAAAATATTATTTTAAAAAGACATTGGACATCAGGCAGGAAAGGGCAGTGAATCCCTGAGAAAAAGTGATGTGAGCCCTATGATTACCCCAATTTATTGCCTCAAGTGTTTCTAAGATGCATTGTAGGAAATGAGAATCCACTATCTGAATTGAGGGAACACAACTGGGCATTCAGAGAGACTAAGATGGCTGCAGTCTGCAGGGCCAAGTACCAGAGCAAGTGGAAAGAGTTGCAAAGAAAGACAACCCTGGAGATTTGCAAAGAACCCCTTGGGGTCTCATCAGGGAATGAGAAAATGAAACCAAACTAACTGCCATCGAGTTATTTTTGACTCATAGTGACCTCCATTAGGTTTCCAAGGCTATAAATCTTTACAGAAGTAGATCATCCAGTCTTCCTTCAGTGGTGCAGCTATTGGGTTTGAACCACTGACTTTCTGGTTACCAGTCAAGTGCCTTATCCATTATGCTACCTGAGCTCCTTCATCAGGGAATACATGGAGAAAAATATTTGAAACTGGGGAGCTCTGGTGGCACAGTGCCTAAGGCATTTGACTGCTAACCAGAAAGCTGGTGGTTCAAACCCACCAGCCACTCCTTGGAAGGAAGGTTGGGCAATCTACTTCTGTAGTGATACCTTCTCGGAAACCCAAGGATCCAACTAGACAGTAGTGACTTTGGTTTGGTTTTAGGGAGAGGAATAACCAAAAGGGTTAGAAAGAATGATATTTGGACCTCATAGAGGGCCAGGAATATTTTCTATCCCCATCAGACATAGTAGAAAACATTCTAATTTGCATAGCTTCAGGCAGAGTACTCATAATGGTATATCATCAGAAACAAACAAACAAAACCCAAATCCACTGCCTTCAAGTTGATTCTGACTCATAGCAACCCCAAATGGGTTTCCAAAGGCTGTAAAATTTTACCAAAGTAGATTGCCTGATCTTCATCATATGGAGCAGCCAATGGGTTTGAACCACTGACCTGATTAGCAGCCAAATGCCTTACTCGCTATGCCACCAGAGCTCCTTGTATCATCAGAAGTGGGAGAAAACTGGCCCTAGATTAAATGTTGTACCAGTTCTGCCCAGACAAGCTCAAAAGTAAGACTGGAAATCATCAAACTGTTTACTCAACAAGGTAAAATTCATAATTTTTATCATCTAATAAACAATTATCAGGTGTGCAAAGAATTAGGAAAATATGACCCTTAAGAAGAATAGCAATCAATACTGGCCCAGGTGATAGCATAAGTAGAAAAGAAGATTAAAGAAATAGTTATAAGTGTATTCTACATATTCAAGTAGGTGGAAGAAAGATTACACATGCTAAATAGAGTCATGGAAGATATGAAAAAGACCAAAATTGAATTTTTAGAAATGAAACTGATAATATCTGAGATGAAAAATACACTTATCTACAGAGTAGGCATGGAGAAGAAAATACGCATGAACTTGAAGACATTGCACTAGAAACAATCCAACATGAAACACAGAGAGAAGAAAAGACTTTTAAAAGATGGATAGAGGATCAATGAGCTGGGAAAACTTAAGCAGCCTAATATGCATATAATTGGAGTCCTTGGAGTGGAATGGGCAGAAACATTTGGTGAAACAATGGCCAAAGTAAAAAAAAAAAAAAAAAAAAAAAATTAGTAAGGAGATTTCTACTTCTGGGCAAGAGGGAGTAGTAACAAGGAGTGGAATTACCCTCTTTCCTGAAACACTTCCCTCACCCACAAATGACCTCGTGTTTTTGTAACAGAAATGCCACAAATAGGTAGCTTTAAAGAACCAAAATTTATTTTCTCACAGTCTGGAGGCTAAAGGTCCAAATCAGGATCTCTCCATGTAAATTCCTTTTTGTTAGTAGTCTCAGGAATTTCATGGTTCCCTGACTTATAGACAATCCTTGCATGGTATCTGCATACATCCCACCCCATGTGTGTCTTTGTGTCTATTTGCTCTTTTTATTATCAGAAGTCATTAGTTTTATAATCTACCCCTACATTACACTGGTATAACTTCATTAACATAACAAAGAAAAACCCATTTCCAAACAGGATGACATCTACAAGAACAAGAGCCAGAAATTCCATATATATCATATTCAGGAGGGGGCACAATTCAATTCTTGACACTGGACATCAGGCGATGAAGGACAGTGACACTGAGAGATGGTAAATGAAGTGAGTACTACGACTGCCTCACTTATAGCCTTGAGAGAGTTTCCAGCACTGAGGCAGAGTCTAGGGGAGATGAAGGTGAGAGTGTAGGAAGAACAAAGCAGCTAATAGTCATAGGACAGGGTATCAGAAAGGAGAGCTCTGCTCAGAGAGAACCTTGAAGATCTGTAAAGAGTTCTCTTTGAGTATGCAGTGGAGAACTAATTAGAACATTTGTATGAGAAAGCTACCCAAGGCCAAGGAAAGAATTATCTGAAAAGAGTGGAGGGAAAAATGCACAGTGCTCACACTGGGCCAGGTGGGTGCCTACCACCTGGCTCAAAAAATTCTTAGTTTACAAGGCATGGGGTAGATTATTTAGGACAATCTTGCCTTAGTAGTGGGGAGAAATTAGTTCTAGATTAAGCACTGCTCTAAGCCCAATTACAAATCATAAACATAAGACTGAAAAGGATGAAACTGTTTCCAAGTAACTTAAGTACCTCATAGACCAGAGGTCAAGAAAATCCGTAGGAATAAAATATCTAGCCCCCAACAAAGTAAAAAAAAAAAAAAAAAACCCACATTATCTGACATCCAATCAGAGATTACCAGGTATTGGTAACACAAGGGAATACAACCCATAATAAGGAGAAAAACAACTCAAAATTGACTCAGCAATTTGAAGACAAGAACATTAAGAGTTTTTTATAACTGTACTCTATGTGTTCCAAAAGTTAATCAGAGAGGTGGGAAGTATAAAAAAGACCCATATCAAACTTCTAGAGATGAAGACTACTATGTCTGAAATGAAGAATACACTGATTGGGATTAAGGGCAGATTAGATATCGAAGGAAAAAGCTTAGTGAACTTGAAAGCATAGCAGTAGAAACTAGACAAAATACAACTATGAGTTTCTCAGAGAAACAATCCACTGTAAGTCCTGAACATCCATGCGTGTTCTTGCTCAGTACATCAAAAATGCAGAACACTGAGAATTCTTTACCCAGACCATTTCTCAGGGTTATATTTTCAGTGACCAACCTTGAGAAATGAGATGATACCTCCTAGGAAGAGCAGGCTTGTTTCTGTTTGCAATACAAGTAGAGAATCCCCAAGCTCAGTGTTCCTATCCTATAGCATAACCTACTGAGTGTGTACACTCCCATTATGAGTCCTTTGCAACATTCTCATAGGATTTGGGATTATGAAAAACTAGCATGAGTATAGAAATAATACTCTTAGACTATAACAGAATTAAATTAGAAATGAGTAACTGAAATATCTCAGGAAAATCCCCAGATATTTGTAAAATCAGTAACATTTTCCAGGTAATCCATGGATGAAAAAAGAAACAAAAAGGCATGTTAGAAAGTATTTTGGACTGAATGAATATGAAGATACATCAGAATTGTTTGATGCAACTAAGTCAATACTTATGGGGAAATTTATAGTACTGTGTATCTATATTAGAAAAGAAGAAGGATTTCAAAATCAATGACCTAGCATCCACTTTAAGAAACTAGGGGTAAAAACGCAAATTAAACTCAAATAAGCAAAAGAAAGGAAATAATAAAGATTAAAGTGGAAACCACCAGAAAGAAAATGATGAACCCAAAACTGATTCTTTCATACCAGTAAATTAGTACACATTGAGCAATATTGATCTGCAAAATAGAAATAAGATACAAATACTCAATATCAGGAATGAAAGAGATGACATAACTACAGATTCTATAGCTATTAAAAGAATAACATGGGCATAGGATGAATATCTATCTGTATGCTAGTAAACTCACCAACTTATATTGAATGGGCAGATTCTTTTATTATTATTATTATTATTAATTTTTATTGTGTTTGGGTGAAAATTTACAGATCAAATTCACTTTCCATCCAGCAGCTCACCTACACTTTGTCCCATGACATTGACTACAATTTACCACAATGCAACAGCTCTCCTCCCATTTCCTCCTCGTAGTTACCTCTTCCCTGTGTCCTTCCCTCCCATGCACTCCTGCCCCCAGCTGTCTCCCTGTGCATACACAGACCTTTTGTTTTCCCATGATTGATCTCTTCAAGGAGTGTATCTACCTAATGTAAATGTTGAGCTCATATGCTTGCCTTTTTTTGGCTGGAAGCCAAAGGAGTGGGTTCAATTCCAGGCCTGCGGGGCAACTAAGGGTTATAGTCTCAGTGGTTCCATCAGGCTCTGTCAGACCAGCAAACCTGCTCCTTTTTTTTTTTTTTTTTTAATGATTTTGAGTTTTGTTCCACATTGTTCTCCCACTCTGTCCAGGATCTCCTACATAGATCCTCCTCCGAGCTGATAACAGTGGTAGCCGAGCACCATCTAGCTCTTCTGTTCTCATAGTCATATAGGCTGAGGATTGCGTGGTATACCAGTTGCTTGGACTAATTGTTTCCATGTGTCTTTGGTTTTCTTCATTCTTTTTTGCTCTGGATGAGGATAGACCCTAAATAGGCAGATTATTTTAAAGACAGAACTACCAAAGTGCACTCAAGAAGAGATACAAGAATACAGGGCCAACATACAAAAATAAGTTGGGTTTCTACACATCAACAATGAGCAAGCTGACAAGGAAATTAAGGAAACAATTTCATTTACAGTAGCATCTAAAAGAATAAAGTACTAGGAATAAATTTAACCAGGAAGGTGGAAGACTTGTGTGCTGAAAACTATAAAACATTACTTAAAAAAATTTTAAAAGACATATATAAATGGAAGACTATTTCATGTGTATTGATTAGAAGATTTAATATTGTTAAGATGTTAATGCTACTCAAAGCAATCTAGAAATTTAATACTCAACTCAAAACTCAATTCACTGCTGTCAAGTCAATTCTGACTCATAGCGCCCCCTCCTTGGGTTTCCGAAGCAGTATCTCTACAGAAGTAGATTGCCCAGTACTCCAATAGTTTCCTTTGCAGAAAAGGAAAGACCATCCCTTAAATGTATATGGAATGGTAGAGGGTCACAAATAGACAAAGCAATTTTGAAAAAGAAGAATAAAATAAGAGGACTCACACTTCCTGATTTTAAAACATACTATAAAGTTATAGAAACTAAAATGAAACTGCCATCAAGTTGATTCTGACTCATGGTGACCCCCATTGGGTTTTCAAGGCTGTAAATATTTATGAGGAGCTCTGGTAGCATAGTGCCTAAGGCACTTGACTGCTA
Organism: Orycteropus afer afer; assembly: GCF_000298275.1. NCBI lineage: Eukaryota > Metazoa > Chordata > Mammalia > Tubulidentata > Orycteropodidae > Orycteropus > Orycteropus afer. Next base: position 618,110 of record NW_006922172.1, read on the forward strand.
ACCAGAAGATTGGCAGTTCAAACCCACCAGCTACTCCTCGGAAGGAAGGTTGGGCAATCCTACTTCCGAAGTGATACTGCCTCGGAAACCCAAGGAGGGGTCGCTATGAGTCGGGGGCCGACTCGATGGCAAATAACAACAACAACAACAACAAATATTTATGGAAGCAAACTGCCCCTTCTTTCTTCCACAGAGAGGCTGGTGGGTTTGAACAAATAACCTTGTGGTTAGCAGCCCAATGCCTTAACACTACACCACCAGCGCTCCCTCTATAAAGCTATAGTAATCAAAAAGAACTGGTATAATAGAAAACATAAAGACCAATGGAATAGAAGTGACAGTTCAGAAACAAATCTGTACATCTATGGTCAATGGATATTCAACACGGGTGCTAGATTCATTCAATAAAAAAGAAGAATCTTTTTAATAAATAGTACTAGGAGAACTGGATCTCCACATGCCAAGGAATGAAGCAGGATCTATACTTCATATCATAGAAGAAATACAATTCAAAATGGATCAAGGGCTTAAATATGAGGAAAAAAAAAAACCATGAAATTATTAGAAGAAAATATAAGGGTGTGGCTTCAGGATCTACTTTTTAGCAATGGCTCTTAGATATCACACTAAAAGCAAGAGCAGCAAAAAATAAAGTAGATAAGTGGGACCTCATAAAAATTAAATACTTTTTTTTTTTTTTTTGCTTAAGGAAAAGACAATATATAATAATGGTATGTCCGCACAAACAACCAAGGCAAAGGATGGCACTAGAGGAGCTTAAGAGTTAAAGGCAACAAAGTTAAATATTATTGCATACAAAATCCTAAAATAATAGCAACAGTAATCTAAGAGTGAATACATACATATTCATGTAAGCTGAAAAGGTGAATGGGACTACACCTATGAGTATATGTAAGTTTGACAGAGGATATTTCTACTTATATATTTATATGTACTGCAAATACATCCATGAATATAGTAGAGCATACAGGGGGAAAAGTTTTGAAAACTGGAGGCTCAATACTATAGTCTCAGGGGACATCAAGGTCATTAGGCATAACATCACCCTCAAAGACAATGTTCTACATCCTACTTTGGTGAGGAGCAACTGGAATCTTAAAACCTTCTGAATGGCCATCTAAAGTGTAGCTATTGGTGGTCTCTCTCCATCTGGAGAAGAGAAAGGTGAAGAAAATCAAAGATGCAAGGAAATAATTAGTCCAAAGGACTAATGGACCATATGAACCCTAGCCTCCATGACCCTGAGACCAGAACTAGATGGTGTCCAGCTACTACTGCTGACTATTCTGAAAAGGATCACGATAGGAGGTCCTGGATAGAGTGGAAGAAAAAGGTAGAACAAAATTAAATATCATAAGAAGTTTAGCCCCTGAGACTGGTCCTTAGAAACCCTCCAAGCCTGGAACTGAACTAACTCTTATGGCTCAATTTTCATCTAAACAATAGATAGGCTTATAAGCAGAACAATAACAGCAGTGAGACATGAATTTCTTAGAAAAATCAACCATTTAAGATCAAAAAGGTAGGATTAGCCCAGGGATAAAGCTAAGAAAGCAGAAAAGGATAGGAAAGAAGGACACATGGAAAGAGTAAACACAAGGAGGAAATGAGATGAGCACTGTTACATTTTGGGGATTGCAATCAATGTCACAAAACAAAATGTGTATGAATTGTGAAATGGAAAATGATTTTGCTCTGTAAACTTTCACCCAATTCACAAAAAAGTTTTTTAAAAAGATCTTTTGTGTGTGTGTGTGTGTGTGCATCAAAGGGCTTTATCAACAAAGAGAAGGGAAAACCCACAGATTGGGAGAAATTTTGGGAGAAAGTTAGCATGCAGAATATATAAAGATAGAAGTTTAAAATCCAGAATATATAAAGAACTTCCACAACTTAACAACAAAAAGACAAAGAACCCAATTGAAAAATGGGCAATGGTCTTGAATAGACATTTCACCAAAGAGACCAATAAGCACATGAAATATTGCTCAATGTCATTAGCCATTACAAAGATGCAAATCAAAACTGCAATGAGATACCACTTCACACCAACGAGCTAAAATTGAAGCACAAAACAAAATAAAACCAGAAAAGAACAGATGTTGGTGAACATGTGGAGAAATGAAACCCTCGTGCATTTTTAGTAGAAATGCAAAATGGTACAGCCACTAGGAAAAGAGTTTGACAGCTCCTCAAAAACTTGAACATAGAAGTATTTATGACCCAGCATTTCCACTCCTAGGTATATACCCAGAAGTGAAAGCAGGAACCAAACAGAAATTTGTACACCAGTGTTCATTGTAGCACCATTTACAATTAGCCAAAAAGTGGAAACAGCCTAAATGTCCATCAAAAGATGAATGAATTTTAAAAATGTGATATATACATATAATGGAATATTACTCAGACATAAAGAAAGTAAAACACAAAAAGACAAATACTGTATGATCTCTCTTACATGAAACAGACAAATGTAGAGACAAAAACTTATTAGTGGTTACCAGGGAAGAGAAGGAAGGGAAAAGGAGCTCCGCTCATCAGGATTGCACCAGCAGCCACATTGGTATTGGCAATCAAAGAAGTGTGATCTTCCCCCTTACCTAGCACAACCTTCTGGTGATCAGAGGCATGGGCACTCTCACCCTCACCCACTTGGTGGCTGGTCAAATCACTCCCCCCCCATTGCCAGTACTATGCCTATTTTTTCTTTACCTTTCTTCTTAATTCTTCCCTCTTCTCTTCCCTTGCCCCCTGCTTTCTTTGATGCCCTGCCGCTCCCCCCCCCACTGCCTCCACCATTAGTAGCACCCACCCATTATGGCTTAAGGGACACTGAGATTCTATTAATGATTGTGGAATCATTGGGAAAAGATCATGGTAATAACTGCATGGCATGATGAATATAAGCAATGTCACTGAATTATGCATGTAAAAATTGTTGAGTAACCAAATATTTTGTAATGTATACATTTTACCGGGAGCTCTGGTAGCATAGTGGCTAAGACGCTTGCCTGCTAACCAGAAGGCTGGCGGTTCAAACCCACCAGCCACTCCTCGGAAGGAAGGTTGGGCAATCCTACTTCTGTAGTGATACTGCCTCG
>NW_006922172.1:622101-627557 GCF_000298275.1 Orycteropus afer afer
CTTGAGGTAAATGTTTAACTCACATGCCTGTACTTTGTTTGGCTGGAAACCACAGGTGTGGGTTCAATTCCAGACCTGAAGGGCAGCTAGGGGCCCATAGTCTCAGTGCTATGCCTATTTTTTCTTTACCTTTTTTCTTAGTTCTTCCCTCTTCTCTTCCCTTACTTCTGTTTTTGTCTTCCTCTTTCCTTGCCCTCTGCTTTCTTTGATCCCACAGAGTTGATGCCCTGCCTTCCCCCACTGCCTCCACAATTAGCAGCACCTACCTATGCTCCTCTCTATCAGTGGTGTGCCTTATCAAGGAATGAGCACTGTGTTACACTACAGGCATGTTTGGCAGCTAACACTTTTATCAGTACTGTTGTGTCCCCACCTTTTTTTTTTTCTTTCCTGTTTTCACCTTCTTTTTAGTTCTTCAATCTTGCTGTGCCTTTTTTTCATTTATTTTCTTTACTTCCTTCTGCTTCCTTTCTCACCACCCATTTTTTAAGCCTGTAGAGTTGATGCCTGCCTCCACTGCTGCCTCCATTATTAGCAGCACTCACCCATGCCCTGCCTGGTTGGTGGTGCAGACTCCCATTGAGCAAGAACTGTATTCCTGCCACAGCCATGTTTGGTAGCTACTATTTCTCCAGTACTGTGCTGCCTCCCCTCCTTTTTTTTAGATCCTGTGAAGTGGATACTTGCCTCCTGCTGCCTCTGTTGTCAGCAGCACTCATGTCCCTCTATGGACAGTGGTGCACACTCTCACAGTGTGAGATCCATGTTCTTGACACAGCATGTTTGGGGCTAATGCTTGCACCAGTACAGTTCCCTCCCTTTTTTTCCCTCTTAGTTCTTCCCTCTCCCTCCCTTTTTCTTTTCTTTTTTTTTTAAATCCTCCTCCCTCCCCTTTTTATTTTGAAACCATGGACAAGTGCCCAGCCCTGCCACCTCCATAGGTGCCCAGTCCTGCCCTAACTCCAGTAAGGTCTGCCTTTGCCTCTCCATGTTCAACAATACATGCTCCCATCACTCCAACACTGTACCACTTTTTTTTCTTTCTTCTTTTGTCATTTTTCTTTCTTCTAAGGTCTTCCCTTTTCCCTATCCACTGTTTTCCTACTTTTTTTTTTTTTTTTGCCATTTCTTTCAAAAAATTTTTTTCCAGCAGTTGGAAGCCAGTTACCCTACACAGCAATACTCACCAAACCTGCCACCCCACCAACTGGACAAGTGTCACCACCTGCTGCCACACACATGGACTGGTGATAAACAATGGCCAGCACCCACTCAGGCTCTCATCAGTTCCATGAATGACCAGTGATCAGGGACTCATGTCCACACTACCACCTGTGACCAAATCCTCCTGAAGACAGGTGGTGAGCACCCAGTGTTGCCAAACTAGTGACAGTAGTAGCATTCCCATGCCTTTTCCTGAATAAATGAAAAAAAAAAAAATGAGGGTGAAGCTAACTGACATGCACTCAACAAATTAATGCAATAATACCAGTTTCTCAGAGACAACAGACAACTTCAAATCACTCACAAAAAATAGGACAAGATGGCTAAAACAAATGGATAAAATACATGGCCAGAAAATCTTCTGGAGGAAGAAATGCTATTAGAGCTACCTGATAAGGAATTCAGAAGATTTACACTTAGCTTCTTTCAGTAGTGTAAGAAAGAGATAAAAGAAATCACAGACATAATCAAAGAAAACAGACAAATCTGTAGGGGGAAAAGGTACAAGAACAAATTGGCAAAAAGGAAAATTAGAAATCATACAGAAAGAGCAAATAGAAATCCAGAATATTAACATTGAAATTTCAGAAAAAGATGATGCATTAGAAGGGCAAAAGAGTAAAATTGAATCAACAGAAGACAGAATGAGCAAAATTGAAAACAAAGTTAATACTAATCTATGAGAAGAACAATCAGAAAAAAGAATACTAAAAGAGAACAAAGTCTAAGAATTATATGGGACACCATCAAAAGGAATAACTTACGTGTGATTGGAATTCTAGAGGGGATGAAACAATAAAACTTGTTGAGAAAATTGTCAAAGATATGTTGGAATAAATCTTCCCTAATATCACAAAACATGAGAAGAGACACAATCAAGAAGCTCAGTGAACCCCAAATAGGATAGATCCCAAAAGAAAATCACCAAGATATATCATACTCAAATTTTCAAAAAAATACTAAAAGCAGCTCATGAAAAATGGAAAATTATTGGTTATCCTTTTTAGCATAACCAATACAACTAAGCTCTAATTTCTTGGCAGATACTGCACAGGTGAGAAGCCAATGAGATGACATATATAAAACCCTGAAAGAAAAAAATTGCCAACCAAGAATTACATATCTAGCAAAACTGTCTCTCACATACTATGGTGAAATTAGGACATTTCCAGACAAACAGAAATTAAGGGAATTTGTGAAAGCAGACCAACTTTACTAGAGATGCTAAATGGAGTCCTTTGAACAGAAAACCAACAATGCCAGACAAGAACCTGAGATTAAGACACACATCAGTCTCACCCAGAAATCAACATAGGTGTAGAATTATCAAAAATAAAAGCTACAAGACTGAAAATAGAGAACTAGAGATGTTGATTTATAGATTAACACAACTACAAAGCAAAAAGAGGGATTAAATAATGCCATTACAGATCACCCAAATGGACAGGAAGTGAAGATGATATAAGGATAGAACAGAATATTTTAAACTTGGGAAGATAATAATAAATTACAAAGTAATCTCAAAGAAAACTGACAAACTTTCTTACCTAAAATAAAAATAAGAAAATCATAAAGATTCAGTAAACACTGAAATAACAGCACTGAAGGAAATCATTAAAAAATTTGTAAACAGAATGAACTCAGCACAAAAAAATATGTGGAATAGAAAAGACATCATGACCCAAAAATAAATAAATAAATAAAAAATCACAGCAGAATGACAGCAGCAAATCTATACCTGTCAATAATTACACTGAATAAAAATTGATTAAATACAACAGTGTAGAGACAGAGATTAGCAGAATGTATAAGAAAACATGAACAGTCAATACGCTGTCTTTCCAAGACACACCTTGGACACAAAGACAAAAATAAGCTAAAAACCAAAGGATGGAAAAATATATATACAGCAAATGGCAACCAAAATAAAGCAGGAGTGCCAATATTAATTTCTGATGAAATATACTTTGAGGCAAAAACCAGGAAAAAGAGAAGGAATGGCATTGTATATCAATGAGAGGGTCATTTCCACAAGAATTCATAATCATCATAAATATCTATGTACCCAATAAAAGAGCCCGCAAAGTACAGAAATCAAACTTTAACAGAATTGAAAAGAGAAATGGATAATTTCACAATAATAGTAAGAGAATTTAATATACCACTTTCAATGAAGGACAGAAGAGCTAGAAAGAAACTCAACAAAGATACATATCTAAACAACATAATCTGTAGATATCATAGATGTATTCAGAACACTCCATCCAACAACAACACAACACACATTCTTTTCTAGTGCACATGGAACATTCTCCAAAATAGACTATATGCTAGGCCACAAAGCAAGGCATAGTATGTTTAAAAACATCAAAATACTGCAAAATATCTTCTCATATCACAATGCTTGAAAACTAAAAAATCAAGAACAGGAAGATCAAAGAAAAAAATCAAATATATGGAAAGTGAATAATATCCTGCTTTAAAATTACTTGCTAATAAAAGAAACAAAAAATGTACTAAAAAATGTATTGAATCCGATGAGAATGAAAACACAACATGCCAAAATCTTTGGGCACAACAAAAGCGGTGCACAGAGGAAGACTTATAGCAATAAATGCATACTTCAAAAAAGGAGAAAGAACCAAAATCAACACCTTAACCCAATATCTAGGAGCTCTGGTGGCATAGTGCCTAAGGCATTTGACTGTTAACCAGAGGCTGGGGTTCAAATCCACCAGCCACTCCTCAGAAGGAAGTTTGGGCAATCTACTTCTGTAGTGATACCCCCTTGGAAACCCAAGGAAGGGTTGCTATGAGTCAGATCTGACTCGATGACAGTGAGGTGTTTTTTTTTTGTTGTTGTTGTTATTAACCCAGTATCCCCTCCAATTAGAAAAAGAATAAACGAAAAGCCTATAGTCACCAGAAGAAAGGAAATAAAAACGATTTGAGGAGAAATAAATGAAACAGAAAGCTAAATAAATAAATAGAAAGAATCAACAGGACTAGAAGTGGGTCCTTTGAAAGGATTAATAAAATGGACAAACCATGGGCCTAGTTAACAGGAAGATAAGGAGAAGATGCAAATAATATGAATAGGAAATGAAATGGGTGATGTCAGAATATAGCTAAGCTAAAAAGGATCATAATAGAATAATATGAATTCATAGAATACTATGAAGTATCAACAAATTTGAGAATCTAGAAGAAATGGACAAATTTCTAGAAATGCACAACCTAGCCACACTATCACAATTTGAGGCAGAATTTTTATTGTAATTTGGGTGAAAGTTTACAGAGCAAATTCATTTTCGATACAGCAGTTCATACACATTTTGTCTCATGATATTGACTGCCATTCCCCACAATGTAACAGCACTCTTCCCATTTACTCCCCATAGTTACCTCTTCTCTATGTCCTTCCCTCTCGTGCATTCCTGCCCTCTGAGCTGTCTCCCTGTGCAAACACTGCCATTCTGTTCTCCCATGACCAATTGCTTCAAGGAATGTATCTACATGATGTAATTGTTCACCCCATATGCCTATTTATTGTTTGGCTGGAAGCCGTAGAAGTGAGTTCAATTCCAGAACTGAAGGGTGGCTAGGGGCCATAGTCTCAGGGATCTCACCAGGTTCTATCAGACCAGCAAACTTGGTCTTCTTTTTTTTTTAAATGAGTTTGAGTTTTGTTCCACATTGTTCTCCCATTCTATTCAGGATCTCCTGCACTAATCTGCCTCCTAGCTGGGCACCATCTAGTTATTCTAGTCTCATGGTCATATAGGCTAAGGACCACATGCCCTACCAGTCCCTTAGACTAATTGTTTCCATGCATCTTTGGTTTTCTACGTTCTTCTTTGCTCTAGATGAGGAGAGACCCATCATTGCATCTACATGGCCTCTTGCAAGCTTTTAAGATCGTAGTTGCTACTCACCAAAGTAGGATGTAGAACAACGTTTTTGTGTAATATATTATGCTAATTGATTTTGATGACTTCTGTGACCATGATCCCAAACTGAGAGGTCCAACTACTCACTCCCTCTGGGTAGTTGGCTGTTTCCAAGAAGCCATCACAACCTTGCCCCTTGTCAGCAGTAATATACACCAGGACATTCTTTTTTTTTTTTTTTTAATTTTATTTTGATTTGGGTGAAGATTTACAGAGTAAATTCACTTTTCATACAGCAGTTCACATATACTTTGTCTCATGTCATTGACCAAAATTTACAAT
>NW_006922172.1:628577-629154 GCF_000298275.1 Orycteropus afer afer
CAATCAACTCCATGGTGGGATCTACCACAAGCAGCTGAGTAGTTGCTTTAGGGATGTGATCTTTTTCCATATATAAGCAGCAGCAGCTTTGGGAATGGTCTCTAGCTTTTTGGCATACTTGAACCCTGCATGTAGCTGAGTTTTCATTCGATAGGCAGCTTTGTTCTGCTGATCTTGGGACTTTTAATGGACTTAAGTTAATGTCCTGCTGTGTGGTTTGGTAATATTGAGACTGTGCCATTTTACTTGTCAACCTTGGGCTTGTCAGTCTCAGCAGGCAGCAGCTGCCTGAGTGAAGAAAGCCTCCAGTTTCAGTGGGCCAGGAGCCAGAGGCAGAGCTGAAGCCAAGGTCTAGGGGCTTTCACCCAGCCCCTAGAGCCTGGCACTTTGAACTTGGAATTCTAGCCTCCAAAACTGTAAGAGATTAAACTCCTGTTTGTTAAAGCTATCCCACTTGTGGCATTGTTGTTGTGTTGTTATGTGCCGTTGAGTTGGCCCCGACTCATAGCGACCCCTCCTTGGGTTTCCAAGGCAGTATCACTACAGAAGTAGATTGCCCAACCTTCCTTCTGAGGAG
>NW_006922172.1:629334-631186 GCF_000298275.1 Orycteropus afer afer
CAGTACTGTATATGCAAAAGGGTTCATATTTGTCTCTATACCTTCCATATACATCTCTATGTCTTCCTCTTCCTCATTGCCACTGTGTTGATCATGTAAGTTTGTTACATAGCCCTTCCCTCACCCAAATCAATACTTGTCTCTACCTATCTAGCAGTGTTCCTTTCCCTCCCCTCCTACCCTTGGTAACCAACAAAGAAAGTTTCCTTCCTATATAAACCTTTCCTTGACTTCTTACAATAATGAACTAATACAATATTTGTCCTTGACTTATTTCATGCAGCATAATGTCCTCTGGAAGAACCACATTATGTGGTGTTTTGCAGATTCTACATTATTCTTTAGTGTTGCATAGTATTCCATTGTTTGGTTATCCATATAATATATATAATCCATATAACCATAGTTTGGTTATCCATTCTTCTGTTGGTGGGCAACTAGATTGTTTCCATCTTTTTGCTGTTGTAAATAGTGCTGCGATGAACATGGGTATGCATGTTTGTTCTTGTCCTGGCTCTCACTTTTTTAGGATATATACCTAGTAAAGGAATTACTGGATCAAATGGTATTTCTAATTCAAACTGTTTAAGGGATTGCCATACTGCTTTCCACATTGGTTGTGTCATTTTACAGTGCCACCAGGAGTATATGAGAGTCACAATCTGTCCACATACTCACCAGCATTTGTTATTTTCTGTCTTGTTGAACTTTGCTATTAGTGACGGGCAAGATGGTATCTCATTGTTGTTTTGATTAGCGTCTCTCTAATGGCTAATGAAGGAGCTCTGGTAGCATAGTGCCTAAGGTGCTTGACTGCTAACCAGAAGGCTGGCGGTTCAAACCCATCAGGCACTCCTCAGACTGAAGGTTGGGCAATCTACTTTCATAGTGTTACTGCCTTGGAAACCCAAGGAGATGTCGCTATGAGTCGGGTCTGACTCGAGGGCAAATAACAACAATAACAATGGCTAATGATTGGGAACATTTCTTCGTGTGTCTGTTGGTCACCTGAATATCCTCTTTAGAGAAGTATCTATTCATGTCTTCTGCCCATTTTTTAATTGGATTGTTTGTCTTTTTGTTGTTGAGATATTGGAGTTTTCTACTAATTTTAGAGATAGGCCCCTTGTCAGACAATGTCATTGCCGAATATATTTTTTTCAATCTGTAGGTTCTCTTTTTACTCTTTTGGAGAAGTCTTTGGAAGCACATAAAAATTTGATTTTTAGAAGGTCCCATTCATCTAGTTTCTCTTCTGATGTTTATGCATTTTGGGTTATGCTTGACAGTCTATTTATATAATAAATTAGGGGCCCTAAATTTGCCCCTATTTTTTCCTTGAGGAACCTTATAATTTTAGGTTTCACATTTAAGCCTTTGATCCATCTGGAGTTAGTTTTTTGTATGGTATGAGGTATGGATCTTGTTTCATTTTTCTGCAAATGGATATCCAGTTTTGCCAGCATCATTTGTTAAACAGACAATCTCTTCCTCATTTAATGGATTTCAGCCCCTTGTCAAAGATCAGTTGACCATAGGTTTATGAATCTGTTTCTGGTTCTCAATTCTATTCCAGTGGTCTGTGTGTCTGTTGTATCATTACCAGGCTGTTTTGAATTCTATGGCTGGTTAGTGGGTTTTGTGATTCGGGAGTGTGAGACCTCCTATTTTGTTCTTCTTCTTCAATAGTGGTTTGCTTATCTGAGGTCCCTTTCCTTTCCATATAAAATTAGTTATTGCGTTTTTCCATATCCTTAAAGAATGTTGATAGGATCTGGATTGGGATTGCATTGAGTGTGTAGATTGCTTTGGGTAGTATTGACATTACAATGTTCAATCTTCCTATCCACGA